>NW_022264586.1:0-26456 GCF_002021735.2 Oncorhynchus kisutch
CCAGCCAAGTTAAGACAGCTCAGATACTTCAACACCACCCAGTCAGAACCCACCCAGTCAGTACCCACACCAGCCAAGTTAAGACAGTTCAGATACTTCAACACCACCAGTCAGAACCCACCCATTCAGAACCCAGCCAGCCAAGTTAAGACAGCTCAGATACTTCAACCACCACACAGTCAGAACCCACCAGCCAAGTTAAGACAGTTCAGATACTTCAACCACCACCCAGTCAGAACCCACCCAGTCACAACCCACCCAGCCAAGTTAAGACAGCTCAGATACTTCAACCACCACCCAGTCAGAACCCACACAGCCAGGTTAAGAAAGTTCAGATACTTCAACCACCAACCATTCAGAACCCAACACAGCCAGGTTAAGAAAGTTCAGATACTTCAACCACCAACCATTCAGAACCACCCAGCCAAGTTAAGACAGCTCAGAAACTTCAACCACCACCCAGTCAGAACCCACTCAATCACAACCCACCAGCAAAGTTAAGACAGCTCAAATACTCAATCAGAACCCACCCAGTCAGAACCCCCCAGCCAAGTTACGACAGCTCAGGTACTTCAACCACTAGCCAGTCAGAAACCACCCAGACAAGTTAAGACAGCTCAGATACTTCAACCACCACCCAGTCAGACCCACCCAGTCAGACCCACCAAGCCAAGTTAAGACAGTTCAGATACTTCAACCATCACCCAGTCAGAACCCACCCAGTCAGAACCCACCAAGCCAAGTTAAGACAGTTCAGATACTTCAACCATCACCCAGTCAGAACCCACCCAGTCAGAACCCACCAAGCCAAGTTAAGACAGCTCAGATACTTCAACCACCACCCAGTCAGAACCCCACCCAGCCAAGTTACGACAGCTCAGGTACTTCAACCACTAGCCAGTCAGAAACCACCCAGACAAGTTAAGACAGCTCAGATACTTCAACCACCACCCAGTCAGAACCCACCCAGCCAAGGTAAGACAGCTCAGATACTTCAACCATCACCCAGTCAGAACCCACCCGTCAGAACCCACCAAGCCAAGTTAAGACAGTTCAGATACTTCAACCACCACACAGAAAGAACCCACCCAGCCAAGTTAAGACAGTTCAGATACTTCAACCATCACCCAGTCAGAACCCACCCAGTCAAAACCCACCAAGCCAAGTTAAGACAGCTCAGATACTTCATTCATCACCCAGTCAGAACCCACCCAGTCAGAACCCACCCAGCCAAGTTAAGACAGTTCAGATACTTCAACCACCACCCAGTCAGAACCCACCCAGCCAAGTTAAGACAGCTCAGATACTTTAACCACCACCCAGTCAGAACCTACCCAGTCAGAACCCACCCAGCCAAGTTAAGACAGTTCAGATACTTCAACCACCACACAGAAAGAACCCACCCAGCCAAGTTAAGACAGTTCAGATACTTCAACCATCACCCAGTCAGACCCACCCAGTCAAACCCACCAAGCCAAGTTAAGACAGCTCAGATACTTCATTCATCACCCAGTCAGAACCCACCCAGTCAGAACCCACCCAGCCAAGTTAAGACAGTTCAGATACTTCAACCACCACCCAGTCAGAACCCACCCAGCCAAGTTAAGACAGCTCAGATACTTTAACCACCACCCAGTCAGAACCTACCCAGTCAGAACCCACCCAGCCAAGTTAAGACAGTTCAGATACTTGAACCACCACCCAGTCAGAACCCACCCAGCCAAGTTAAGACAGCTCAGAAACTTCAACCACCACCCAGTCAGAACCCCACCCAGTCAGACCCACCCAGCCAAGTTAAGACAGTTCAGATACTTCAACCACCACCCAGTCAGAACCCACCCATTCAGAACCCACCCAGCCAAGTTAAGACAGCTCACATACTTCAACAACCACACAGTCAGAACCCACCCAGCCAAGTTAAGACAGTTCAGATACTTCAACCACCCAACCCAGTCTGAACCCACCCAGTCAGAACCCACCCAGCAAAGTTAAGACAGTTTCAGATACTTCACCACCAACCAGTCAGAACCCACCCAGCCAGTTAAGACAGCTCAGATACTTCAACCACTACCCAGTCAGAACCCACTCAATCAGAAACCACCCAGTCAGAACCCACCCAGTCAGAACCCACCCAGCCAAGTTAAGACAGTTCAGATACTTCAACCACCACCCAGTCAGAACCCACCCATTCAGAACCCACCCAGCCAAGTTAAGACTGTTCAGATACTTCAACCACCACCCAGTCAGAACCCACCCAGTCACAACCCACCCAGCCCAAGTTAAGACAGCTCAAATACTCAACCAGAACCCACCCAGTCAGAACCCACCCAGCCAAGTTAAGACAGTTCATGTACTTCAAATACCACCCAGTCAGAACCCACCCATCCAAGTTAAGATAGCTCAGATACTTCAACCACCACCCAGTTAGAACCCACCCAGCCAAGTTAAGACAGCTCAGATTCTTCAACCACTACCCCAGTCAGAACCCACCCAGCCAAGTTACGACAGCTCAGATACTTCAACCACTAGCCAGTCAGAAACCACCCAGACAAGTTAAGACAGCTCAGATACTTCAACCACCACCCAGTCAGAACCCACCCAGCCAAGGTAAGACAGCTCAGATACTTCAACCACCACTCAGTCAGAACCCACCCACCCCAGTTAGAACAGACCCAGCCAAGTTAAGACAGTTCAGATACTTCAACCACCACACAGTCAGAACCCACCCAGCCAAGTTAAGACAGTTCAGATACTTCAACCATCACCCAGTCATAACCCACCCAGTCAAAACCCACCAAGCCAAGTTAAGACAGCTCAGATTCTTCATCCATCACCCAGTCAGAACCCACCCAGTCAGAACCCACCCAGCCAAGTTAAGACAGTTCAGATACTTCAACCACCACACAGTCAGAACCCACCCAGCCAAGTTAAGACAGCTCAGATACTTTAACCACCACCCAGTCAGAACCCACCCAGTCAGAACCCACCCAGCCAAGTTAACTCAGTTCAGATACTTCAACCACCACCCAGTCAGAACCCAGCCAGCCAAGGTAAGACAGGTCAGATACTTCAACCACCACACAGTCAGAACCAACCCAGCCAAGTTAAGACAGTTCAGATACTTCAACCACCACCCAGTCAGAACCCACCCAGCCAAGGTAAGACAGCTCAGATACTTCAACCAACACACAGTCAGAACCCATCCAGCCAAGTTAAGAGAGTTCAGATACTTCAACCACTACCCAGTCAGAACCCACTCAATCAGAACCCACCCAGTCAGAAACCACCCAGTCAGAACCAACCCAGTCAGAACCCACCCAGCCAAGTTAAGACAGCTGAGATACTTAACTACCACCCAGTCAGAAACCACCCAGTCAGAACCCACCCAGCCAAGTTAAGACAGTTCAGATACTTCAACCACCACCCAGTCAGAACCCACCCAGCCTAGGTATGACAGCTCAGATACTTCAACCAACACACAGTCAGAACCCATCCAGCCAAGTTAAGACAGTTCAGATACTTCAACCACCACCCAGTCAGAACCCACCCAGCCAAGTTAAGACAGTTCAGATACTTCAACCACCACCCAGTCAGAACCCACCTAGCCAAGTTAAGACAGTTCAGATACTTCAACCACCACCCAGTCAGAACCCACCCAGCCAAGTTAAGACAGTTCAGATACTTCAACCACCACCCAGTCAGAACCCACCCAGCCAAGTTAAGACAGCTCAGATACTTCAACCACCACACAGTCAGAACTCACCCAGCCAAGTTAAGACATTACAGATACTTGAACAACCACCCAGTCAGAACCCACTCAGTCAGAACCCACCCAGTCAGAACCCACCCAGCCAAGTTAAGACAGCTCAGAAACTTCAACCACCACCCAGTCAGAACCCACCCAGTCAGACCCACCCAGCCAAGTTAAGACAGTTCAGATACTTCAACCACCACCCAGTCAGAACACACCCATTCAGAACCCACCCAGCCAAGTTAAGACAGTTCAGATACTTCAACCACCACCCAGTCAGAACCCACCCAGTCACAACCCACCCAGCCAAGTTAAGACAGTTCAGATACTTCAACCACCAACCAGTCAGAACCCACCCAGCCAAGTTAAGACAGCTCAGATACTTCAACCACTACCCAGTCAGAACCCACTCAATCAGAACCCACCCAGTAAGAATCCACCCAGTCAGAACCCACCCAGTCAGAACCCACCCAGCCAAGTTAAGACAGCTGAGATACTTCAACCACCACCCAGTCAGAAACCACCCAGTCAGAACCCACCCAGCCAAGTTTAGACAGTTCAGATACTTCAACCACCACCCAGTCAGAACCCACCCAGCCAAGTTAAGACAGTTCAGATACTTCAACCACCACCCAGTCAGAACCCACCCAGCCAAGGTAAGACAGCTCAGATACTTCAACCAACACACAGTCAGAACCCATCCAGCCAAGTTAAGACAGTTCAGATACTTCAACCACCACCCAGTCAGAACCCACCCAGCCAAGTTAAGACAGTTCAGATACTTCAACCACATCCCAGTCAGAACCCACCCAGTCACAACCCACCCAGCCAAGTTAAGACAGCTCAGATACTTCAACCACCACACAGTCAGAACCCACCCAGCCAAGTTAAGACAGTTCAGATACTTCAACCACCACCCAGTCAGAACCCACCCAGCCAAGGTAAGACAGCTCAGATACTTCAACCAACACACAGTCAGAACCCATCCAGCCAAGTTAACACAGTTCAGATACTTCAACCACCACCCAGTCAGAACCCACCCAGCCAAGTTAAGACAGTTCAGATACTTCAACCACCACCCAGTCAGAACCCACCCAGCCAAGTTAAGACAGTTCAGATACTTCAACCACCACCCAGTCAGAACCCACCCAGTCACAACCCACCCAGCCAAGTTAAGACAGCTCAAATACTTCAACCACCACCCAGTCAGAACCCAAACAGCCAAGTTAGGACAGCTCAGATACTTCAACCACTACCCAGTCAGAACCCACCTAGCCAAGTTAAGACAGTTCATATACTTCAACCACCACCCAGTCAGAACCCACCCAGTCAGAACACACCCAGCCAAGTTAAGACAGTTCAGATACTTCAAATACCACCCAGTCAGAACCCACCCATCCAAGTTAAGATAGCTCAGATACTTCAACCACCACCCAGTTAGAACCCACCCAGCCAAGTTAAGACAGCTCAGATACTTCAACCACCACCCAGTCAGAACCCACCCAGCCAAGGTAAGACAGCTCAGATACTTCAACCAACACACAGTCAGAACCCATCCAGCCAAGTTAAGAGAGTTCAGATACTTCAACCACTACCCAGTCAGAACCCACTCAATCAGAACCCACCCAGTCAGAAACCACCCAGTCAGAACCAACCCAGTCAGAACCCACCCAGCCAAGTTAAGACAGCTGAGATACTTAACCACCACCCAGTCAGAAACCACCCAGTCAGAACCCACCCAGCCAAGTTAAGACAGTTCAGATACTTCAACCACCACCCAGTCAGAACCCACCCAGCCTAGGTAAGACAGCTCAGATACTTCAACCAACACACAGTCAGAACCCATCCAGCCAAGTTAAGACAGTTCAGATACTTCAACCACCACCCAGTCAGAACCCACCCAGCCAAGTTAAGACAGCTCAGATACTTCAACCACTACCCAGTCAGAACCCACTCAATCAGAACCCACCCAGTCAGAAACCACCCAGTCAGAACCAACCCAGTCAGAACCCACCCAGCCAAGTTAAGACAGCTGAGATACTTAACCACCACCCAGTCAGAAACCACCCAGTCAGAACCCACCCAGCCAAGTTAAGACAGTTCAGATACTTCAACCACCACCCAGTCAGAACCCACCCAGCCTAGGTAAGACAGCTCAGATACTTCAACCAACACACAGTCAGAACCCATCCAGCCAAGTTAAGACAGTTCAGATACTTCAACCACCACCCAGTCAGAACCCACCCAGCCAAGTTAAGACAGTTCAGATACTTCAACCACCAACCAGTCAGAACCCACCCAGCCAAGTTAAGACAGCTCAGATACTTCAACCACTACCCAGTCAGAACCCACTCAATCAGAACCCACCCAGTAAGAATCCACCCAGTCAGAACCCACCCAGTCAGAACCCACCCAGCCAAGTTAAGACAGCTGAGATACTTCAACCACCACCCAGACAGAAACCACCCAGTCAGAACCCACCCAGCCTAGGTAAGACAGCTCAGATACTTCAACCAACACACAGTCAGAACCCATCCAGCCAAGTTAAGACAGTTCAGATACTTCAACCACCACCCAGTCAGAACCCACCCAGCCAAGGTAAGACAGCTCAGATACTTCAACCAACACACAGTCAGAACCCATCCAGCCAAGTTAAGACAGTTCAGATACTTCAACCACCACCCAGTCAGAACCCACCCAGCCAAGTTAAGACAGTTCAGATACTTCAACCACCACCCAGTCAGAAACCACCCAGTCACAACCCACCCAGCCAAGTTAAGACAGCTCAGATACTTCAACCACCACACAGTCAGAACCCACCCAGCCAAGTTAAGACAGTTCAGATACTTCAACCACCACCCAGTCAGAACCCACCCAGCCAAGGTAAGACAGCTCAGATACTTCAACCAACACACAGTCAGAACCCATCCAGCCAAGTTAAGACAGTTCAGATACTTCAACCACCACCCAGTCAGAACCCACCCAGTCACAACCCACCCAGCCAAGTTAAGACAGCTCAGATACTTCAACCACCACACAGTCAGAACCCACCCAGCCAAGTTAAGACAGTTCAGATACTTCAACCACCACCCAGTCAGAACCCACCCAGTCACAACCCACCCAGCCAAGTTAAGACAGCTCAAATACTTCAACCACCACCCAGTCAGAACCCAAACAGCCAAGTTAGGACAGCTCAGATACTTCAACCACTACCCAGTCAGAACCCACCTAGCCAAGTTAAGACAGTTCATATACTTCAACCACCACCCAGTCAGAACCCACCCAGTCAGAACACACCCAGCCAAGTTAAGACAGTTCAGATACTTCAAATACCACCCAGTCAGAACCCACCCATCCAAGTTAAGATAGCTCAGATACTTCAACCACCACCCAGTTAGAACCCACCAAGCCAAGTTAAGACAGCTCAGATACTTCAACCACCACCCAGTCAGAACCCACCCAGCCAAGGTAAGACAGCTCAGATACTTCAACCAACACACAGTCAGAACCCATCCAGCCAAGTTAAGAGAGTTCAGATACTTCAACCACTACCCAGTCAGAACCCACTCAATCAGAACCCACCCAGTCAGAAACCACCCAGTCAGAACCAACCCAGTCAGAACCCACCCAGCCAAGTTAAGACAGCTGAGATACTTAACCACCACCCAGTCAGAAACCACCCAGTCAGAACCCACCCATCCAAGTTAAGATAGCTCAGATACTTCAACCACCACCCAGTTAGAACCCACCAAGCCAAGTTAAGACAGCTCAGATACTTCAACCACCACCCAGTCACAACCCACCCAGCCAAGGTAAGACAGCTCAGATACTTCAACCAACACACAGTCAGAACCCACCCAGCCAAGTTAAGACAGCTCAGATACTTCAACCACTACCCAGTCAGAACCCACTCAATCAGAACCCACCCAGTCAGAAACCACCCAGTCAGAACCAACCCAGTCAGAACCCACCCAGCCAAGTTAAGACAGCTGAGATACTTAACCACCACCCAGTCAGAAACCACCCAGTCAGAACCCACCCAGCCAAGTTAAGACAGTTCAGATACTTCAACCACCACCCAGTCAGAACCCACCCAGCCTAGGTAAGACAGCTCAGATACTTCAACCAACACACAGTCAGAACCCATCCAGCCAAGTTAAGACAGTTCAGATACTTCAACCACCACCCAGTCAGAACCCACCCAGCCAAGTTAAGACAGTTCAGATACTTCAACCACCACCCAGTCAGAACCCACCTAGCCAAGTTAAGACAGTTCAGATACTTCAACCACCACCCAGTCAGAACCCACCCAGCCAAGTTAAGACAGTTCAGATACTTCAACCACCACCCAGTCAGAACCCACCCAGCCAAGTTAAGACAGCTCAGATACTTCAACCACCACACAGTCAGAACTCACCCAGCCAAGTTAAGACATTACAGATACTTGAACAACCACCCAGTCAGAACCCACTCAGTCAGAACCCACCCAGTCAGAACCCACCCAGCCAAGGTAAGACAGCTCAGATACTTCAACCACCACCCAGTCAGAACCCACCCAGCCAAGTTAAGACAGCTCAGAAACTTCAACCACCACCCAGTCAGAAACCACCCAGTCAGAACCCACCCAGTCAGAACCCACCCTGCCAAGTTAAGACAGCTCAGATACTTCAACCACCACCCAGTCAGAAACCACCCAGTCAGAACCCACCCAGCCAAGGTAAGACAGCTCAGATACTTCAACCAACACACAGTCAGAACCCATCCAGCCAAGTTAAGACAGTTCAGATACTTCAACCACCACCCAGTCAGAACCCACCCAGTCACAACCCACCCAGCCAAGTTAAGACAGCTCAAATACTTCAACCACCACCCAGTCAGAACCCAAACAGCCAAGTTAAGACAGTTCATATACTTCAACCACCACCCAGTCTGAACCCACCCAGCCAAGTTAAGACAGTTCAGATACTTCAACCACCAACCAGTCAGAACCCACTCAATCAGAACCCACCCAGTCAGAACCCACCCAGCCAAGTTAAGACAGTTCATATACTTCAAATACCACCCAGTCAGAACCCACCCATCCAAGTTAAGATAGCTCAGATACTTCAACCACCACCCAATCAGAACCCACCCAGCCAAGTTAAGACAGCTCAGATACTTTAACCACCACCCAGTCAGAACCCACCCAGTCAGAACCCACCCAGCCAAGTTAAGACAGCTCAGATACTTCAACCACCACCCAGTCAGAAACCACCCAGTCAGAACCCACCCAGCCAAGTTAAGACAGTTCAGATTCTTCAACCACCACCCAGTCAGAACCCACCCAGCCAAGTTAAGACAGCTCAGATACTTCAACCACCACACAGTCAGAACTCACCCAGCCAAGTTAAGACATTACAGATACTTGAACAACCACCCAGTCAGAACCCACTCAGTCAGAACCCACCCAGTCAGAACCCACCCAGCCAAGTTAAGACAGCTCAGATACTCCAACCACCACCCAGTCAGAACCCACCCAGCCAAGGTAAGACAGCTCAGATAGTTCAACCACCACCCAGTCAGAACCCACCCAGCCAAGTTAAGACAGCTCAGAAACTTCAACCACCACCCAGTCAGAACCCACCCAGTCAGACCCACCCAGCCAAGTTAAGACAGTTCAGATACTTCAACCGCCACCCAGTCAGAACCCACCCATTCAGAACCCACCCAGCCAAGTTAAGACAGCTCAGATACTTCAACCACAACACAGTCAGAACCAACCCAGCCAAGTTAAGACAGTTCAGATACTTCAACCACCACCCAGTCAGAACCCACCCAGTCACAACCCACCCAGCCAAGTTAAGACAGCTCAAATACTTCAACCACCACCCAGTCAGAACCCACCCAGCAAAGTTAAGACAGCTCAGATACTTCAACCACCACCCAGTCAGAACCCACCCAGCCAGGTTAAGACAGTTCAGATACTTCAACCACCAACCAGTCAGAACCCACCCAGCCAAGTTAAGACAGCTCAGATACTTCAACCACTACCCAGTCAGAACCCACTCAATCAGAACCCACCCAGTCAGAAACCACCCAGTCAGAACCCACCCAGTCAGAACCCACCCAGCCAAGTTAAGACAGCTGAGATACTTCAACCACCACCCAGTCAGAAACCACCCAGTCAGAACCCACCCAGCCAAGTTAAGACATTTCAGATACTTCAACCACCACCCAGTCAGAACCCACCCAGCCAAGGTAAGACAGCTCAGATTCTTCAACCAACACACAGTCAGAACCCATCCAGCCAAGTTAAGACAGTTCAGATACTTCAACCACCACCCAGTCAGAACCCAACCAGCCAAGTTTAGACAGTTCAGATACTTCAACCACCACACAGTCAGAACCCACCCAGCCAAGTTAAGACAGTTCAGATACTTCAACCACCACCCAGTCAGAACCCACCCAGTCACAACCCACCCAGCCAAGTTAAGACAGCTCAAATACTTCAACCACCACCCAGTCAGAACCCAAACAGCCATGTTAGGACAGCTCAGATACTTCAACCACTACCCAGTCAGAACCCACCCAGCCAAGTTAAGACATTTCAGAAACTTCAACAACCACCCAGTCAGAACCCACTCTGTCAGAACCCACCCAGTCAGAACCCACCCAGCCAAGTTAAGACAGCTCAGATACTCCAACCACCACCCAGTCAGAACCCACCCAGCCAAGGTAAGACAGCTCAGATACTTCAACCACCACCCAGTCAGAACCCACCCAGCCAAGTTAAGACAGCTCAGATACTACAACCACCACCCAGTCAGAACCCACCCAGTCAGAACCCACCCAGCCAAGTTAAGACAGCTCAGATACTTCAACCACTACACAGTCAGAACCCACCCAGCCAAGTTAAGACAGTTCAGATACTTCAACCACCACCCAGTCAGAACCCACCCAGTCACAACCCACACAGCCAAGTTAAGACAGCTCAAATACCTCAACCACCACCCAGTCAGAACCCACCTAGCCAAGTTAAGACAGTTCATATACTTCAACCACCACCCAGTCTGAACCCACCCAGCTAAGTTAAGACAGTTCAGATACTTCAACCATCACCCAGTCAGAACCCACCCAGTCAGAACCCACCCAGTCAGAACCCACCCAGCCAAGTTAAGACAGCTCAGATATTTCAACCACCACCCAGTCAGAACCCACCCAGCCAAGTTAAGACAGCTCAGATACTTCAACCACCACACAGTCAGAACCCACCCAGTCAGAACCCACCCAGTCAGAACCCACCCAGTCAGAACCCACCCAGCCAAGTTACAGCTCAGATACTTCAACCACCACCCAGTCAGAACCCACCCATCCAAGTTTAGACAGCTCAGACACTTCAACCACCACCCAGTCAAAACCCACCCATCCAAGTTAAGACAGCTCAGATACTTCAACCACCACCCAGTCAGAACCCACCCAGCCAAGTTTAGACAGCTCAGACACTTCAACCATCACCCAGTCAGAACCCACTCAGTCAGAACGCACCCAGCCAAGTTAAGACAGTTCAGATACTTCAACCACCACCCAGTCAGAACCCACCCAGTCACAACCCACCCAGCCAAGTTAAGACAGCTCAAATACTTCAACCACCACCCAGTCAGAACCCAAACAGCCAAGTTAAGACAGTTCATATACTTCAACCACCACCCAGTCTGAACCCACCCAGCCAAGTTAAGACAGTTCAGATACTTCAACCACCAACCAGTCAGAACCCACTCAATCAGAACCCACCCAGTCAGAACCCACCCAGCCATGTTAAGACAGTTCATATACTTCAAATACCACCCAGTCAGAACCCACCCATCCAAGTTAAGATAGCTCAGATACTTCAACCACCACCCAATCAGAACCCACCCAGCCAAGTTAAGACAGCTCAGATACTTTAACCACCACCCAGTCAGAAACCACCCAGTCAGAACCCACCCAGTCAGAACCCACCCAGCCAAGTTAAGACAGTTCAGATTCTTCAACCACCACCCAGTCAGAACCCACCCAGCCAAGTTAAGACAGTTCAGATACTTCAACCACCACCCAGTCAGAACCCACCCAGCCAAGTTAAGACAGCTCAGATACTTCAACCACCACACAGTCAGAACTCACCCAGCCAAGTTAAGACATTACAGATACTTGAACAACCACCCAGTCAGAACCCACTCAGTCAGAACCCACCCAGTCAGAACCCACCCAGCCAAGTTAAGACAGCTCAGATACTCCAACCACCACCCAGTCAGAACCCACCCAGCCAAGGTAAGACAGCTCAGATAGTTCAACCACCACCCAGTCAGAACCCACCCAGCCAAGTTAAGACAGCTCAGAAACTTCAACCACCACCCAGTCAGAACCCACCCAGTCAGACCCACACAGCCAAGTTAAGACAGTTCAGATACTTCAACCGCCACCCAGTCAGAACCCACCCATTCAGAACCCACCCAGCCAAGTTAAGACAGCTCAGATACTTCAACCACAACACAGTCAGAACCCACCCAGCCAAGTTAAGACAGTTCAGATACTTCAACCACCACCCAGTCAGAACCCACCCAGTCACAACCCACCCAGCCAAGTTAAGACAGCTCAAATACTTCAACCACCACCCAGTCAGAACCCACCCAGCAAAGTTAAGACAGCTCAGATACTTCAACCACCACCCAGTCAGAACCCACCCAGCCAGGTTAAGACAGTTCAGATACTTCAACCACCAACCAGTCAGAACCCACCCAGCCAAGTTAAGACAGCTCAGATACTTCAACCACTACCCAGTCAGAACCCACTCAATCAGAACCCACCCAGTCAGAAACCACCCAGTCAGAACCCACCCAGTCAGAACCCACCCAGCCAAGTTAAGACAGCTGAGATACTTCAACCACCACCCAGTCAGAAACCACCCAGTCAGAACCCACCCAGCCAAGTTAAGACAGTTCAGATACTTCAACCACCACCCAGTCAGAACCCACCCAGCCAAGTTAAGACATTTCAGATACTTCAACCACCACCCAGTCAGAACCCACCCAGCCAAGGTAAGACAGCTCAGATACTTTAACCACCACCCAGTCAGAAACCACCCAGTCAGAACCCACCCAGTCAGAACCCACCCAGCCAAGTTAAGACAGCTCAGATACTTCAACCACCACCCAGTCAGAAACCACCCAGTCAGAACACTCCCAGCCAAGTTAAGACAGCTCAGATACTTGAACCACCACACAGTCAGAACTCACCCAGCCAAGTTAAGACATTACAGATACTTGAACAACCACCCAGTCAGAAACCACCCTGGCAGAACCCACCCAGCCAAGTTAAGACAGTTCAGATACTTTAACCACCACCCAGTCAGAAACCACCCAGTCAGAACCCACCCAGCCAAGTTAAGACAGCTCAGATACTTTAACCACCACCCAGTCAGAAACCACCCAGTCAGAACCCACCCAGTCAGAACCCACCCAGCCAAGTTAAGACAGCTCAGATACTTCAACCACCACCCAGTCAGAAACCACCCAGTCAGAACCCACCCAGCCAAGGTAAGACAGCTCAGATACTTCAACCAACACCCAGTCAGAACCCATCCAGCCAAGTTAAGACAGTTCAGATACTTCAACCACCACCCAGTCAGAACCCACCCAGTCACAACCCACCCAGCCAAGTTAAGACAGCTCAAATACTTCAACCACCACCCAGTCAGAACCCAAACAGCCAAGTTAAGACAGTTCATATACTTCAACCACCACCCAGTCTGAACCCACCCAGCCAAGTTAAGACAGTTCAGATACTTCAACCACCAACCAGTCAGAACCCACTCAATCAGAACCCACCCAGTCAGAACCCACCCAGCCAAGTTAAGACAGTTCATATACTTCAAATACCACCCAGTCAGAACCCACCCATCCAAGTTAAGATAGCTCAGATACTTCAACCACCACCCAATCAGAACCCACCCAGCCAAGTTAAGACAGCTCAGATACTTTAACCACCACCCAGTCAGAAACCACCCAGTCAGAACCCACCCAGTCAGAACCCACCCAGCCAAGTTAAGACAGCTCAGATACTTCAACCACCACCCAGTCAGAAACCACCCAGTCAGAACCCACCCAGCCAAGTTAAGACAGTTCAGATTCTTCAACCACCACCCAGTCAGAACCCACCCAGCCAAGTTAAGACAGCTCAGATACTTCAACCACCACACAGTCAGAACTCACCCAGCCAAGTTAAGACATTACAGATACTTGAACAACCACCCAGTCAGAACCCACTCAGTCAGAACCCACCCAGTCAGAACCCACCCAGCCAAGTTAAGACAGCTCAGATACTCCAACCACCACCCAGTCAGAACCCACCCAGCCAAGGTAAGACAGCTCAGATAGTTCAACCACCACCCAGTCAGAACCCACCCAGCCAAGTTAAGACAGCTCAGAAACTTCAACCACCACCCAGTCAGAACCCACCCAGTCAGACCCACCCAGCCAAGTTAAGACAGTTCAGATACTTCAACCGCCACCCAGTCAGAACCCACCCATTCAGAACCCACCCAGCCAAGTTAAGACAGCTCAGATACTTCAACCACAACACAGTCAGAACCAACCCAGCCAAGTTAAGACAGTTCAGATACTTCAACCACCACCCAGTCAGAACCCACCCAGTCACAACCCACCCAGCCAAGTTAAGACAGCTCAAATACTTCAACCACCACCCAGTCAGAACCCACCCAGCAAAGTTAAGACAGCTCAGATACTTCAACCACCACCCAGTCAGAACCCACCCAGCCAAGTTAAGACATTTCAGAAACTTCAACAACCACCCAGTCAGAACCCACTCTGTCAGAACCCACCCAGTCAGAACCCACCCAGCCAAGGTAAGACAGCTCAGATACTTCAACCACCACCCAGTCAGAACCCACCCAGCCAAGTTAAGACAGCTCAGATACTCCAACCACCACCCAGTCAGAACCCACCCAGCCAAGGTAAGACAGCTCAGATACTTCAACCACCACCCAGTCAGAACCCACCCAGCCAAGTTAAGACAGCTCAGATACTACAACCACCACCCAGTCAGAACCCACCCAGTCAGAACCCACCCAGCCAAGTTAAGACAGCTCAGATACTTCAACCACTACACAGTCAGAACCCACCCAGCCAAGTTAAGACAGTTCAGATACTTCAACCACCACCCAGTCAGAACCCACCCAGTCACAACCCACACAGCCAAGTTAAGACAGCTCAAATACCTCAACCACCACCCAGTCAGAACCCACCTAGCCAAGTTAAGACAGTTCATATACTTCAACCACCACCCAGTCTGAACCCACCCAGCTAAGTTAAGACAGTTCAGATACTTCAACCATCACCCAGTCAGAACCCACCCAGTCAGAACCCACCCAGTCAGAACCCACCCAGCCAAGTTAAGACAGCTCAGATATTTCAACCACCACCCAGTCAGAACCCACCCAGCCAAGTTAAGACAGCTCAGATACTTCAACCACCACACAGTCAGAACCCACCCAGTCAGAACCCACCCAGTCAGAACACACCCAGTCAGAACCCACCCAGCCAAGTTACAGCTCAGATACTTCAACCACCACCCAGTCAGAACCCACCCATCCAAGTTAAGACAGCTCAGATACTTCAACCACCACCCAGTCAGAACCCACCCAGCCAAGTTTAGACAGCTCAGACACTTCAACCATCACCCAGTCAGAACCCACTCAGTCAGAACGCACCCAGCCAAGTTAAGACAGTTCAGATACTTCAACCACCACCCAGTCAGAACCCACCCAGTCACAACCCACCCAGCCAAGTTAAGACAGCTCAAATACTTCAACCACCACCCAGTCAAAACCCAAACAGCCAAGTTAAGACAGTTCATATACTTCAACCACCACCCAGTCTGAACCCACCCAGCCAAGTTAAGACAGTTCAGATACTTCAACCACCAACCAGTCAGAACCCACTCAATCAGAACCCACCCAGTCAGAACCCACCCAGCCAAGTTAAGACAGTTCATATACTTCAAATACCACCCAGTCAGAACCCACCCATCCAAGTTAAGATAGCTCAGATACTTCAACCACCACCCAATCAGAACCCACCCAGCCAAGTTAAGACAGCTCAGATACTTTAACCACCACCCAGTCAGAAACCACCCAGTCAGAACCCACCCAGTCAGAACCCACCCAGCCAAGTTAAGACAGTTCAGATTCTTCAACCACCACCCAGTCAGAACCCACCCAGCCAAGTTAAGACAGTTCAGATACTTCAACCACCACCCAGTCAGAACCCACCCAGCCAAGTTAAGACAGCTCAGATACTTCAACCACCACACAGTCAGAACTCACCCAGCCAAGTTAAGACATTACAGATACTTGAACAACCACCCAGTCAGAACCCACTCAGTCAGAACCCACCCAGTCAGAACCCACCCAGCCAAGTTAAGACAGCTCAGATACTCCAACCACCACCCAGTCAGAACCCACCCAGCCAAGGTAAGACAGCTCAGATAGTTCAACCACCACCCAGTCAGAACCCACCCAGCCAAGTTAAGACAGCTCAGAAACTTCAACCACCACCCAGTCAGAACCCACCCAGTCAGACCCACCCAGCCAAGTTAAGACAGTTCAGATACTTCAACCGCCACCCAGTCAGAACCCACCCATTCAGAACCCACCCAGCCAAGTTAAGACAGCTCAGATACTTCAACCACAACACAGTCAGAACCCACCCAGCCAAGTTAAGACAGTTCAGATACTTCAACCACCACCCAGTCAGAACCCACCCAGTCACAACCCACCCAGCCAAGTTAAGACAGCTCAAATACTTCAACCACCACCCAGTCAGAACCCACCCAGCAAAGTTAAGACAGCTCAGATACTTCAACCACCACCCAGTCAGAACCCACCCAGCCAGGTTAAGACAGTTCAGATACTTCAACCACCAACCAGTCAGAACCCACCCAGCCAAGTTAAGACAGCTCAGATACTTCAACCACTACCCAGTCAGAACCCACTCAATCAGAACCCACCCAGTCAGAAACCACCCAGTCAGAACCCACCCAGTCAGAACCCACCCAGCCAAGTTAAGACAGCTGAGATACTTCAACCACCACCCAGTCAGAAACCACCCAGTCAGAACCCACCCAGCCAAGTTAAGACAGTTCAGATACTTCAACCAGCACCCAGTCAGAACCCACCCAGCCAAGTTAAGACATTTCAGATACTTCAACCACCACCCAGTCAGAACCCACCCAGCCAAGGTAAGACAGCTCAGATACTTCAACCAACACACAGTCAGAACCCATCCAGCCAAGTTAAAACAGCTCAGATACTTCAACCACCACCCAGTCAGAACCCACCCAGTCACAACCCACCCAGCCAAGTTAAGACAGCTCAGATACTTCAACCACCACACAGTCAGAACCCACCCAGCCAAGTTAAGACAGTTCAGATACTTCAACCACCACCCAGTCAGAACCCACCCAGTCACAACCCACCCAGCCAAGTTAAGACAGTTCAGATACTTCAACCACCACCCAGTCAGAACCCACCCAGTCACAACCCACCCAGCCAAGTTAAGACAGCTCAAATACTTCAACCACCACCCAGTCAGAACCCAAACAGCCAAGTTAGGACAGCTCAGATACTTCAACCACCACCCAGTCAGAACCCACCCAGTCAGAACACACCCAGCCAAGTTAAGACAGTTCAGATACTTCAAATACCACCCAGTCAGAACCCACCCATCCAAGTTAAGATAGCTCAGATACTTCAACCACCACCCAGTTAGAACCCACCCAGCCAAGTTAAGACAGCTCAGATACTTCAACCACTACCCGGTCAGAACCCACCCAGCCAGTTACGACAGCTCAGATACTTCAACCACTAGCCAGTCAGAAACCACCCAGACAAGTTAAGACAGCTCAGATACTTCAACCACCACCCAGTCAGAACCCACCCAGCCAAGGTAAGACAGCTCAGATACTTCAACCACCACCCAGTCAGAACCCACCCACCCAGTCAGAACAGACCCAGCCAAGTTAAGACAGTTCAGATACTTCAACCATCACCCAGTCAGAACCCACCCAGTCAAAACCCACCAAGCCAAGTTAAGACAGCTCAGATACTTCAACCACAACACAGTCAGAACCCACCCAGCCAAGTTAAGACAGTTCAGATACTTCAACCACCACCCAGTCAGAACCCACCCAGTCACAACCCACCCAGCCAAGTTAAGACAGTTCAGATACTTCAACCACCACCCAGTCAGAACCCACCCAGCCAAGTTAAGATAGCTCAGATACTTCAACCACCACCCAGTCAAAACCCAACCAGTCAAGTTAAAACAGCTCAGATACTTCATCCATCACCCAGTCAGAACCCACCCAGTCAGAACCCACCCAGCCAAGTTAAGACAGTTCAGATACTTCAACCACCACCCAGTCAGAACCCACCCAGCCAAGTTAAGACAGCTCAGATACTTCAACCACCACCCAGTCAGAAACCACCCAGTCAGAACCCACCCAGTCAGAACCCACCCAGCCAAGTTAAGACAGCTCAGATACTTCAACCACCACCCAGTCAGAAACCACCCAGTCAGAACACTCCCAGCCAAGTTAAGACAGCTCAGATACTTGAACCACCACACAGTCAGAACTCACCCAGCCAAGTTAAGACATTACAGATACTTGAACAACCACCCAGTCAGAAACCACCCTGGCAGAACCCACCCAGCCAAGTTAAGACAGTTCAGATACTTTAACCACCACCCAGTCAGAAACCACCCAGTCAGAACCCACCCAGCCAAGTTAAGACAGCTCAGATACTTTAACCACCACCCAGTCAGAAACCACCCAGTCAGAACCCACCCAGTCAGAACCCACCCAGCCAAGTTAAGACAGCTCAGATACTTCAACCACCACCCAGTCAGAAACCACCCAGTCAGAACCCACCCAGCCAAGGTAAGACAGCTCAGATACTTCAACCAACACCCAGTCAGAACCCATCCAGCCAAGTTAAGACAGTTCAGATACTTCAACCACCACCCAGTCAGAACCCACCCAGTCACAACCCACCCAGCCAAGTTAAGACAGCTCAAATACTTCAACCACCACCCAGTCAGAACCCAAACAGCCAAGTTAAGACAGTTCATATACTTCAACCACCACCCAGTCTGAACCCACCCAGCCAAGTTAAGACAGTTCAGATACTTCAACCACCAACCAGTCAGAACCCACTCAATCAGAACCCACCCAGTCAGAACCCACCCAGCCAAGTTAAGACAGTTCATATACTTCAAATACCACCCAGTCAGAACCCACCCATCCAAGTTAAGATAGCTCAGATACTTCAACCACCACCCAATCAGAACCCACCCAGCCAAGTTAAGACAGCTCAGATACTTTAACCACCACCCAGTCAGAAACCACCCAGTCAGAACCCACCCAGTCAGAACCCACCCAGCCAAGTTAAGACAGCTCAGATACTTCAACCACCACCCAGTCAGAAACCACCCAGTCAGAACCCACCCAGCCAAGTTAAGACAGTTCAGATTCTTCAACCACCACCCAGTCAGAACCCACCCAGCCAAGTTAAGACAGCTCAGATACTTCAACCACCACACAGTCAGAACTCACCCAGCCAAGTTAAGACATTACAGATACTTGAACAACCACCCAGTCAGAACCCACTCAGTCAGAACCCACCCAGTCAGAACCCACCCAGCCAAGTTAAGACAGCTCAGATACTCCAACCACCACCCAGTCAGAACCCACCCAGCCAAGGTAAGACAGCTCAGATAGTTCAACCACCACCCAGTCAGAACCCACCCAGCCAAGTTAAGACAGCTCAGAAACTTCAACCACCACCCAGTCAGAACCCACCCAGTCAGACCCACCCAGCCAAGTTAAGACAGTTCAGATACTTCAACCGCCACCCAGTCAGAACCCACCCATTCAGAACCCACCCAGCCAAGTTAAGACAGCTCAGATACTTCAACCACAACACAGTCAGAACCAACCCAGCCAAGTTAAGACAGTTCAGATACTTCAACCACCACCCAGTCAGAACCCACCCAGTCACAACCCACCCAGCCAAGTTAAGACAGCTCAAATACTTCAACCACCACCCAGTCAGAACCCACCCAGCAAAGTTAAGACAGCTCAGATACTTCAACCACCACCCAGTCAGAACCCACCCAGCCAAGTTAAGACATTTCAGAAACTTCAACAACCACCCAGTCAGAACCCACTCTGTCAGAACCCACCCAGTCAGAACCCACCCAGCCAAGGTAAGACAGCTCAGATACTTCAACCACCACCCAGTCAGAACCCACCCAGCCAAGTTAAGACAGCTCAGATACTCCAACCACCACCCAGTCAGAACCCACCCAGCCAAGGTAAGACAGCTCAGATACTTCAACCACCACCCAGTCAGAACCCACCCAGCCAAGTTAAGACAGCTCAGATACTACAACCACCACCCAGTCAGAACCCACCCAGTCAGAACCCACCCAGCCAAGTTAAGACAGCTCAGATACTTCAACCACTACACAGTCAGAACCCACCCAGCCAAGTTAAGACAGTTCAGATACTTCAACCACCACCCAGTCAGAACCCACCCAGTCACAACCCACACAGCCAAGTTAAGACAGCTCAAATACCTCAACCACCACCCAGTCAGAACCCACCTAGCCAAGTTAAGACAGTTCATATACTTCAACCACCACCCAGTCTGAACCCACCCAGCTAAGTTAAGACAGTTCAGATACTTCAACCATCACCCAGTCAGAACCCACCCAGTCAGAACCCACCCAGTCAGAACCCACCCAGCCAAGTTAAGACAGCTCAGATATTTCAACCACCACCCAGTCAGAACCCACCCAGCCAAGTTAAGACAGCTCAGATACTTCAACCACCACACAGTCAGAACCCACCCAGTCAGAACCCACCCAGTCAGAACACACCCAGTCAGAACCCACCCAGCCAAGTTACAGCTCAGATACTTCAACCACCACCCAGTCAGAACCCACCCATCCAAGTTAAGACAGCTCAGATACTTCAACCACCACCCAGTCAGAACCCACCCAGCCAAGTTTAGACAGCTCAGACACTTCAACCATCACCCAGTCAGAACCCACTCAGTCAGAACGCACCCAGCCAAGTTAAGACAGTTCAGATACTTCAACCACCACCCAGTCAGAACCCACCCAGTCACAACCCACCCAGCCAAGTTAAGACAGCTCAAATACTTCAACCACCACCCAGTCAGAACCCAAACAGCCAAGTTAAGACAGTTCATATACTTCAACCACCACCCAGTCTGAACCCACCCAGCCAAGTTAAGACAGTTCAGATACTTCAACCACCAACCAGTCAGAACCCACTCAATCAGAACCCACCCAGTCAGAACCCACCCAGCCAAGTTAAGACAGTTCATATACTTCAAATACCACCCAGTCAGAACCCACCCATCCAAGTTAAGATAGCTCAGATACTTCAACCACCACCCAATCAGAACCCACCCAGCCAAGTTAAGACAGCTCAGATACTTTAACCACCACCCAGTCAGAAACCACCCAGTCAGAACCCACCCAGTCAGAACCCACCCAGCCAAGTTAAGACAGTTCAGATTCTTCAACCACCACCCAGTCAGAACCCACCCAGCCAAGTTAAGACAGTTCAGATACTTCAACCACCACCCAGTCAGAACCCACCCAGCCAAGTTAAGACAGCTCAGATACTTCAACCACCACACAGTCAGAACTCACCCAGCCAAGTTAAGACATTACAGATACTTGAACAACCACCCAGTCAGAACCCACTCAGTCAGAACCCACCCAGTCAGAACCCACCCAGCCAAGTTAAGACAGCTCAGATACTCCAACCACCACCCAGTCAGAACCCACCCAGCCAAGGTAAGACAGCTCAGATAGTTCAACCACCACCCAGTCAGAACCCACCCAGCCAAGTTAAGACAGCTCAGAAACTTCAACCACCACCCAGTCAGAACCCACCCAGTCAGACCCACCCCAGCCAAGTTAAGACAGTTCAGATACTTCAACCGCCAGCCAGTCAGAACCCACCCATTCAGAACCCACCCAGCCAAGTTAAGACAGCTCAGATACTTCAACCACAACACAGTCAGAACCCACCCAGCCAAGTTAAGACAGTTCAGATACTTCAACCACCACCCAGTCAGAACCCACCCAGTCACAACCCACCCAGCCAAGTTAAGACAGCTCAAATACTTCAACCACCACCCAGTCAGAACCCACCCAGCAAAGTTAAGACAGCTCAGATACTTCAACCACCACCCAGTCAGAACCCACCCAGCCAGGTTAAGACAGTTCAGATACTTCAACCACCAACCAGTCAGAACCCACCCAGCCAAGTTAAGACAGCTCAGATACTTCAACCACTACCCAGTCAGAACCCACTCAATCAGAACCCACCCAGTCAGAAACCACCCAGTCAGAACCCACCCAGTCAGAACCCACCCAGCCAAGTTAAGACAGCTGAGATACTTCAACCACCACCCAGTCAGAAACCACCCAGTCAGAACCCACCCAGCCAAGTTAAGACAGTTCAGATTCTTCAACCAGCACCCAGTCAGAACCCACCCAGCCAAGTTAAGACATTTCAGATACTTCAACCACCACCCAGTCAGAACCCACCCAGCCAAGGTAAGACAGCTCAGATACTTCAACCAACACACAGTCAGAACCCATCCAGCCAAGTTAAAACAGCTCAGATACTTCAACCACCACCCAGTCAGAACCCACCCAGTCACAACCCACCCAGCCAAGTTAAGACAGCTCAGATACTTCAACCACCACACAGTCAGAACCCACCCAGCCAAGTTAAGACAGTTCAGATACTTCAACCACCACCCAGTCAGAACCCACCCAGTCACAACCCACCCAGCCAAGTTAAGACAGTTCAGATACTTCAACCACCACCCAGTCAGAACCCACCCAGTCACAACCCACCCAGCCAAGTTAAGACAGCTCAAATACTTCAACCACCACCCAGTCAGAACCCAAACAGCCAAGTTAGGACAGCTCAGATACTTCAACCACCACCCAGTCAGAACCCACCCAGTCAGAACACACCCAGCCAAGTTAAGACAGTTCAGATACTTCAAATACCACCCAGTCAGAACCCACCCATCCAAGTTAAGATAGCTCAGATACTTCAACCACCACCCAGTTAGAACCCACCCAGCCAAGTTAAGACAGCTCAGATACTTCAACCACTACCCGGTCAGAACCCACCCAGCCAGTTACGACAGCTCAGATACTTCAACCACTAGCCAGTCAGAAACCACCCAGACAAGTTAAGACAGCTCAGATACTTCAACCACCACCCAGTCAGAACCCACCCAGCCAAGGTAAGACAGCTCAGATACTTCAACCACCACCCAGTCAGAACCCACCCACCCAGTCAGAACAGACCCAGCCAAGTTAAGACAGTTCAGATACTTCAACCATCACCCAGTCAGAACCCACCCAGTCAAAACCCACCAAGCCAAGTTAAGACAGCTCAGATACTTCAACCACAACACAGTCAGAACCCCACCCAGCCAAGTTAAGACAGTTCAGATACTTCAACCACCACCCAGTCAGAACCCACCCAGTCACAACCCACCCAGCCAAGTTAAGACAGTTCAGATACTTCAACCACCACCCAGTCAGAACCCACCCAGCCAAGTTAAGATAGCTCAGATACTTCAACCACCACCCAGTCAAAACCCAACCAGTCAAGTTAAAACAGCTCAGATACTTCATCCATCACCCAGTCAGAACCCACCCAGTCAGAACCCACCCAGCCAAGTTAAGACAGTTCAGATACTTCAACCACCACCCAGTCAGAACCCACCCAGCCAAGTTAAGACAGCTCAGATACTTCAACCACCACCCAGTCAGAAACCACCCAGTCAGAACCCACCCAGTCAGAACCCACCCAGCCAAGTTAAGACAGCTCAGATACTTCAACCACCACCCAGTCAGAAACCACCCTGTCAGAACCCACCCAGCCAAGTTAAGACAGTTCAGATACTTTAACCACCACCCAGTCAGAAACCACCCAGTCAGAACCCACCCAGCCAAGTTAAGCCAGCTCAGATCCTTTAACCACCACCCAGTCAGAAACCACCCAGTCAGAAACCACCCAGTCAGAACCCACCCAGCCAAGTTAAGACAGCTCAGATACTTCAACCACCACCCAGTCAGAAACCACCCAGTCAGAACCCACCCAGCCAAGGTAAGAAAGCTCAGAAACTTCAACCAACACACAGTCAGAACCCATCCAGCCAAGTTAAGACAGTTCAGATACGTCAACCACCACCCAGTCAGAACCCACCCAGTCACAACCCACCCAGCCAAGTTAAGACAGCTCAAATACTTCAACCACCACCCAGTCAGAACCCAAACAGCCAAGTTAAGACAGTTCATATACTTCAACCACCACCCAGTCTGAACCCACCCAGCCAAGTTAAGACAGTTCAGATACTTCAACCACCAACCAGTCAGAACCCACTCAATCAGAACCCACCCAGTCAGAACCCACCCAGCCAAGTTAAGACAGTTCATATACTTCAAATACCACCCAGTCAGAACCCACCCATCCAAGTTAAGATAGCTCAGATACTTCAACACCACCCAGTTAGAAACCCACCCAGCCAAGTTAAGACAGCTCAGATACTTTAACCACCACCCAGTCAGAAACCACCCAGTCAGAACCCACCCAGTCAGAACCCACCAGCCAAGTTAAGACAGCTCAGATACTTCAACCACCACCCAGTCAGAAACCACCCAGTCAGAACACTCCCAGCCAAGTTAAGACAGTTCAGATTCTTCAACCACCACCCAGTCAGAACCCACCCAGCCATGTTAAGACAGTTCAGATACTTCAACCACCACCAGTCAGAACCCACCCAGCCAAGTTAAAACAGCTCAGATACTTGAACCACCACACAGTCAGAACTCACCCAGCCAGTAAGACATACAGATACTTGAACAACCACCCAGTCAGAAACACCCTGTCAGAACCCACCCAGCCAAGTAATGACCAGCTCAGATACTTTAACCACCACCCAGTCAGAAACCACCAGTCAGAAACCACCCAGTCAGAACCCACCCAGCCAAGTTAAGACAGCTCAGATACTTCAAACCACACCCAGTCAGAAAACCACCCAGTCAGAACCCACCCAGCCAAGGTAAGAAAGCTCAGAACTTCAACCAACACACAGTCAGAACCCATCCAGCCAAGTTAAGACAGTTCAGATACGTCAACCACCACCCAGTCAGAACCCACCCAGTCACAACCCACCCAGCCAAGTTAAGACAGCTCAAATACTTCAACCACCACCCAGTCAGAACCCAAACAGCCAAGTTAAGACAGTTCATATACTTCAACCACCACCCAGTCTGAACCCACCCAGCCAAGTTAAGACAGTTCAGATACTTCAACCACCAACCAGTCAGAACCCACTCAATCAGAACCCACCCAGTCAGAACCCACCCAGCCAAGTTAAGACAGTTCATATACTTCAAATACCACCCAGTCAGAACCCACCCATCCAAGTTAAGATAGCTCAGATACTTCAACCACCACCCAGTTAGAACCCACCCAGCCAAGTTAAGACAGCTCAGATACTTTAACCACCACCCAGTCAGAAACCACCCAGTCAGAACCCACCCAGTCAGAACCCACCCAGCCAAGTTAAGACAGCTCAGATACTTCAACCACCACCCAGTCAGAAACCACCCAGTCAGAACACTCCCAGCCAAGTTAAGACAGTTCAGATTCTTCAACCACCACCCAGTCAGAACCCACCCAGCCATGTTAAGACAGTTCAGATACTTCAACCACCACCCAGTCAGAACCCACCCAGCCAAGTTAAAACAGCTCAGATACTTGAACCACCACACAGTCAGAACTCACCCAGCCAGGTTAAGACATTACAGATACTTGAACAACCACCCAGTCAGAAACCACCCTGTCAGAACCCACCCAGCCAAGTTAAGACAGTTCAGATACTTTAACCACCACCCAGTCAGAAACCACCCAGTCAGAACCCACCCAGCCAAGTTAAGACAGCTCAGATACTTTAACCACCACCCAGTCAGAACCACCCAGTCAGACCCACCCAGTCAGAACCCACCCAGCCAAGTTAAGACAGCTCAGATACTTCAACCACCACCCAGTCAGAACCACCCAGTATGACCCCCACCCAGCCAAGGTAAGACAGCTCAGATACTTCAACAACACACAGTCAGAACCCATCCAGCCAAGTTAACAGTTCAGATACTTCACCACCACCCACCAGTCAGAACCCACCCATCACAACCCACCCAGCCAAGTTAAGACAGCTCAATACTTCAACACCACCACCAGTCAGAACCCAAACACCAAGTTAAGACAGTTCATATACTTCAACCACCACCCAGTCTGAACCCACCCAGCCAAGTTAAGACAGCTCAGAAACTTCAACCACACCCAGTCAGAACCCACCCAGTCAGACCCACCCAGCCAAGTTAAGACAGTTCAGATACTTCAACCGCCACAGAACCCACCCATTCAGAAACCACCCCAGCCAAGTTAAGACAGCTCAGATACTTCAACCACAAACACAGTCAGAACCCACCCAGCCAAGTTAAACAGTTAGATACTTCAAACCACCCAGTCAGAA
>NW_022264587.1:0-26447 GCF_002021735.2 Oncorhynchus kisutch
TAACCTCCAAACAAGCTTCAATGCCATACAACACTCCTTCCGTGGCCTCCAACTGCTCTTAAACCGCTAGTAAAACCAAATGCATGCTTTTCAACCGGCACCGGTCGCTGCCTGCACCGCATGCCCGACTAGCATCACCACCCTGGATGGTTCCGACCTAGAATATGTGGACGTCTATAAGTACCTAGGTGTCTGGCTAGACTGCAAACTCTCCTTCCAGACTCATATCAAACATCTCCAATCGAAATCAAATCAAGAGTCGGCTTTCTATTCCGCAACAAAGCCTCCTTCACTCAAGCCGCCAAGCTTACCTACCCTAGTAACTGACTATCCTACCGATCCTCGACTTCGGCGATGTCATCTACAAAATGGCTTCCAACACTCTACTCAGCAAACTGGATGCAGTCTATCACAGTGCCATCCGTTTTGTCACTAAAGCACCTTATACCACCCACCACCTACCACTGCGACTTGTATGCGACTTGTATGCTCTAGTCGGCTGGCCCTCGCTACATATTCGTCGCCAGACCCACTGGCTCCAGGTCATCTACAAGTCTATGCTAGGTAAAGCTCCGCCTTATCTCAGCTCACTGGTCACGATGGCAACACCCATCCGTAGCACGCGCTCCAGCAGGTGTATCTCACTGATCATCCCTAAAGCCAACACCTCATTCGGCCGCCTTTCGTTCCAGTACTCTGCTGCCTGTGACTGGAACGAATTGCAAAAATCGCTGAAGTTGGAGACTTTTATCTCCCTCACCAACTTCAAACATCAGCTATCTGAGCAGCTAACCGATCGCTGCAGCTGTACATAGTCTATTGGTAAATAGCCCACCCTTTTCACCTACCTCATCCCATACTGTTTTTATTTATTTACTTTTCTGCTCTTCTGCACACCAATATCTCTACCTGTACATGACCATCTGATCTTTTATCACTCCAGTGTTAATCTGCAAAATTGTAATTATTTGCCTACCTCCTCATGCCTTTTGCACACATTGTATATAGACCCCCCCTTGTTTTTTCTACTGTGTTATTGACTTGTTAATTGTTTACTCCATGTGTAACTCTTTGTTGTATGCTCACACTGCTATGCTTTATCTTGGCCAGGTCGCAGTTGCAAATGAGAACTTGTTCTCAACTAGCCTACCTGGTTAAATAAAGGTGTTCTCAACTAGCCTACCTGGTTAAATAAAGGTGTTCTCAACTAGCCTACCTGGTTAAATAAAGGTGAAATAAAAAATAAAATGAAATAAAAAAATAAAATAAAAATATTCACATGAATAAATAATCATCTTCAGAAATGACTTTGTCAAACCAACAAATAACTACGGCTTTACAATGATGGTGACAACTTGGATAAATGTTGGGACTAATTGTGTATTCCTAGAAGTCACAGAGGATGCAAAGAGGGACATGTCCAAATGCATAATTGTAACACTTTCAGTAAGTCTTTATTCAAAAAAATAAATCTGATTTATTGAATATTCCACGTGGTCTATATTGAAGGGCACTTCATGGCTTTCAAATTTGTGCACAATTTCTACTTAAAATATCAAAGGTACTCATTTTGTGGAACGACCCTGCCACCGTGGCCCAGTGGGGTTCTACACTGACTGAGACATGTCATCATGACCCAGAATGCAATAACTTCAGAACTTTAGAACTCACACAGAGTGAAAGGTCTAAGTAAATTCAAAATGTTCTCCCTTCTGTGAGTTTGCTCTTTGTATCAAGTATGTGACAGGAAAGAGACTGTTACACTTAATTAATACACTGAATATGTAACACTGGAAAACATGGTATATTTCTCAACAACGTTTCTTGCAAGTGTGGTGAGGCAGGTTGGTCCTCACATCAGTGCTTGGCTGCAATGTAAAACTGAGAAGGGAGAAAGGAGGAAAGAAGAAGAATGGGTAAAAAGGCAGAGTAAAAATGGGAAGTGAGTAGAGGGGTTAGGTGTAGAAAGCGCTATGAAGGTAGGTAGGTAGGCAGGTAGGCAGCCAGGCAGGCAGGTACATATAGATAGGTATGTAAGTAGTAGATAGGTACTGTAGATACATAGCTGTACGCTTACCTCATTTCTGGTGAAGAGCAGAGGGATCTCCACTATTGGCCTCAGAGCCAGGTGTAAACATTCCATCAGAATGGCTGTGAAATACACACCTCAGATGAGGAGGGAAGACAGCAGCATGGCAGGTCTGAGCTATGAGCAGCGTACTATAACAACAGTTTGGCAAGTATGAAACTGGTGTGTATCCTGACAGATTGTGGCTGGTGTTGGGCATGATCAGCGTCCTGTTACAGCAGCGTGGGTATTTGTGTGTGTGCGTGCTATATGTGTTGTGTTGAATCGCGTGCCCGTTTGTGTCTCCTATACCTGCTGAATATACCAGTGAGACAGGCAAGTGTTATGAAAACGGTCGGGCTGTACCCCAGCTTCTCAAACTAGAGAGGAGGGGAAAGACAGAGGGATATCAAAGACCAAGACAAGATCAACTATATGTGTTAATCACCCAAAGAATATATAGAGTTACTCACCAGTGGTGTTAACCATTCAAACAGGTTGACAGATTCCCCGTCGTTGATGAAGTAGGCCTGTCCACTCTGAGGCGAGAAAGGTTGTATATTACTATGTATACACCCCCACCCCAAACACACACAGGCCTAAATATGTACAATGTGTACAAATGCCACTTGAAGGTAGAACAAACCAAGTGCTGAAACGATCATTGGTATCCATGGAGATGGTGAGTAGTAGTAAACTCACAGCCACACAGTTCCTCTTGGGTGTGAGGCTCTCAGCAGCCAGGATGTGGGCCAACACCAGGTTGTCCACATGGACCCAGTTCATCTTGCCTGGCGGTTTCCAAAGCTAAACTGAACAACCGGCGCTCCACATTCACCTGGGGAGAGAGAGAAGAAGAAGTGAAGAAAAGAGAGAGAGAGAGAGAGAGAGAGAGAGGGAGAGAGAGAGCGAGAGATCAAGAGCGAGAGAGCAAGAGCGAGAGAGAGAGCAAGAGCAAGAGAGAGAGCAAGAGCGAGAGAGAGGAGAGAGCAAGAGCGAGAGAGAGAGCAAGAGCGAGAGAGAGAGAGCAAGAGCGAGAGAGAGAGCAAGAGCAAGAGAGAGAGCAAGAGCGAGAGAGAGAGAGCAAGAGCGAGAGAGAGAGCAAGAGCAAGAGAGAGAGCAAGAGCGAGAGAGAGAGCAAGAGCGAGAGAGAGCAAGAGCGAGAGAGAGAGCAAGAGAGAGAGAGAGCAAGAGCGAGAGAGAGCAAGAGAGAGAGCAAGAGCGAGAGAGAGCAAGAGCGAGAGAGAGAGAGAGCAAGAGCGAGAGAGAGCAAGAGCAAGAGAGAGAGAGCAATAGCGAGAGAGAGAGCAAGAGCGAGAGAGAGCAAGAGCAAGAGAGAGAGGCAAGAGCGAGAGAGAGCAAGAGCGAGAGAGAGAGCAAGAGCGAGAGAGAGCAAGAGCAAGAGAGAGCAAGAGCGAGAGAGAGCAAGAGCAAGAGAGAGAGCAAGAGCGAGAGAGAGCAAGAGAGAGAGAGAGAGCAAGAGAGAGAGAGAGCAAGAGCGAGAGAGAGAGCAAGAGCAAGAGAGAGAGCAAGAGCGAGAGAGAGAGAGCAAGAGAGAGAGAGAGCAAGAGAGAGAGAGAGCAAGAGCGAGAGAGATACAGATACAGATACAGTCTAGGTTAGACTGTATTGCTGTGCTGAGAGTATGTCTGTTCTCATGTGAGTGTGTTTGGGGTTGTGTACGTGTGTCAAGGCATGCATGGGTCCGTGTGTGTACAATGGTCTGACATTGAGTGCGGGGAGAGGTCAACTGTATTAGGGGAAGAAAGATTAAAAGGCCTCTAAGCAGCTTTCCCTATAGTGAACCGGGAACTGCAGCATCCGAGCCCTGTTCAACCCCAGCCCAGCATAGAGTATTCCTTCCCTTCATTCTCCCCAGGGGAGAGAGAGAGAGGCGTGAAAACAGGATACTTTAAGAGGGTCCATTAATAATATATCCTCACCAGGTACACATTCTGCCAGCGATCTAAACCCTAAGAGAACCTCTATACCTGATAGAAGGGCAATGAGACTGGGCTGTCATTTTATTGTGCCACCCACACAATTAAACAGTACACAGACATTTATCCCTATGGTGCCGCCGTCTTGGATGGAAAGTGACAAATCAGGTGGAATGTAGAGATGTCTCAGTTCTTTTCATTGTGATTCTATGTGGTAGGTAGGTGTGCGGACACTCACCATAACCCTGTGTAGGTGTCGTCTCTCTTCTGGCCCGTAGATGCCTGAGGGTCTTAGAACACAGGTCCGCAAGAGACCCCCACCTTTAAAGAAGATAATGGCATTGAATAATGAACTGAATCTGGCAACACTGAAAGTTTGTTACAATGAGTTACTCCACCGTGTTGTAATTACTTATAAGTGAGTCTAGAAATGTAAATTCCACTTAACTGCAAGATAGTGTACTATTGCAAATGTATGTAGGTTACTGTAATACTGTATGTAAGTAGTAGTAATAGTTCATCAACATATATAATATGCTAACCTTTGCTTCAACCTGAACCCATCTTCCAGTGTTAATATATTTCCTCTACATCCCGTCTTAATAAATGCATGAATGGTCCAGTAATGACATAGCGCCATGCTCCTAGCTTAGTTTAATATATAATGACATAGCGCCATGCTCCTAGCTTAGTTTAATATATAATGACATAGCGCCATGCTCCTAGCTTCATTTAATATATAAATAAGTGGTCATTGATAGGGGGTTAGGTTTCCCCCAAGGAGGGGCTGAAGGCATCACACCTATTAATCAAGTACTCACTGGCATCACACTAACGCAGTAAGAGAATTCCTACACACCTTTGAGAGAGATGAACTGTACATGGGTTTATGTTAATGGAAGCATTGTGTGTGTATCAATGTCTCCTGTGATTCTGACTGTCAGTTTTACAGTAAGCATGTACCTGACATCTGTCTGTGACGAGAGTCTGTACTGCATGTCTGGTACTACTGCTACTAACTGTGTGTCTCTGTGTGTGTAAGTACATCCCTGTGTGTGTGTTGCTTGAGGCAAAACGGTGTCGGGTGGACATCTGCTCTCCAGTCTCAAGTGGCATTGTGCTTTCCAGCTCTAAATTGAACTGGTGTCAGCAGGTTCCAGTTGGATTAGGTTGCACACACATGGAAAGCTTGGTTTCCAAGCCAACCTCACTCACTCACAAATACACACAAGCACACGTGCACACGCCCCACACCACACACACACACACAACACACACACACACACACACACACACACACACACACACACACACCACAACACACACACACACACACACACACACACACACACACACACACACACACACACACACACACCACACACACACAGAGTTTGGCTGTGGAAACATACAGCATACATTCATACACACTGAGAATCATAAGACAATGTCAAGGACCTGAACAGACCATTTCCATTTGAGGATATCATCACTGTCTTGAGCTGTAAGTAGCCCCCATTCCTATCACCTCAAGACCATGCCAGACAAAGTCACAGTGTCTCTGCCATGGACACAGAATTAAAATATAGATCTAATACTGTATATCTTCATTCTATTTCTAGGGTCTCTTACCTTTGAGTGAGCGTCCATTGGCTGTTAGGACCATCTGGTCAGAGATAGAATTTTGGTCCTGGAGTAGTGGTCTATGTGCTGGGACAGCAGAACACATCATATCTATTCATATCAATCCATGTGGTTTCATTATTTCCTAAGACAAAGCCATCAGAGGACCTATTCATTGTTACTGCTAACTGCTGAGGAAAGTACAGGTAACTGCCAGAATGAAGGAAACACTGAGTAAATGAGGATACAAAGTATATTTAAAGCAGGAGCTTTCCTGAGTTAATTAAGCTATTAACGTCACATCATGCTTAGGCTCATGTATAAAAATGCAGAGCTGTTTTGATGGCAGTCTCAGACTGAAGTATGTAGTGAATGAGAGCAGGGGAAGAATTCAGTTTGAGTCATCAGGCAAGTGTTTTCCACCACCATCAACAAAACACCAAAATTTGGAATTTCTCGTGGAAGAATGGTGTTCCATCCCTCCAATTTAGTCCAGACACTTGTAGAATCTATTCCAAGGAGCATTGAAGCCGTTCGGGTGGCTCGGAGTGGCTCAACACTCTATAATTAATACATTTATGTTGTTGTTTCCTTTATTTGGGCAGTTACCTGTATGTCCTTCAGAAGGGGTTGCAAGATAGATGCATGTCAGAGGTGTGACACCCATACTATACACACCACACACACTCACTCTCTCTTACACACACCCCACCAGTGTCAGGTTGACAGGCTTTGAGCCTCCAAGCTATCCTAAACTGTGTAACTCTACTCATGCGGGACTTATACAGTCATGCACAGCCATGTAAGCTGGAAGGAGCAGCTCTGGGAGAAGATTACATTCATGAGCTTCCTTATCAGCCTGGTTCTGGATGTCATGTACACCATGTCAGCTATCAATCTCAAGGTAAACATCACATAGCAAAGGTGCCCATTCCTTTACCAAATGTATGTTACCACATGAAAAGTAAACTATGAAAAAGATCAAAAAAGTTGTGTTTTCCATCAACCCAGAGCAAACACGTATTCTATATAGACACAGTAAAGCCAGCCTGGGTAAAGCAGACAGTAAGCTGCACTCACTATCATTTCAGTCTGGTTTACCCAGGCTACAGTAAAGCTGCTTCCTCATTGGGACATCCTGTTCTTACTCACCATGTCCAGGGCCACAGGGCAATGAGTCCTCGTCGCCCTCCTCTATGGGTTTTCCAGCAAACGTCACGTTGATCGTACTGGTGTAGACCAGCCTGGTGATGCCCTTCTCCACACACACTGAAACGAGCAGACACACACACAGACAGGGTTATCATTGGGCCAAGTCATTAACTGACAAACATTTTATTAGGAGTTTTATTTCATTTTCTAAACCTGGGTCATGACTCAAAAGCCTATTAGCCACTGAGCTCAAGCCTATCACTAGCTCTGGGAGTTAACACAAGTCAGTAGGTCTTGGACAAGGAGACTGTTCTACACCACTCTCCAACTACATTTGCAGGCATTTTATGGCTCCTCATATATGGCTGTACTGTTACACTGCACCCCATTAGAAGCCCTTCAACAGGTCTCTTTCACTATTTCATCATAGGGGTTCAAACGTGTTACACATTTTGCGAAGGAGGGCCAAAATGTCCACCTCACTAGGGACCTCTTGTGCCTATGAAAAGGTATTTACATACAGTATGCTGTGCAAAAGATAATACGTATGTAATGTATGAATGTGTTTAATCTAAGAAATGGTCTACCTGTCTGTGGGAGAGGGGAAGCTGATGAGTGTGACAACAGTTGAAGAGTGAGGTGAGGAGGGAGGGAGGGGAAGAGGGAGAGGAGGAGGGAGGGGAGGAAGGAGGGGAGGAGTGAGGGGAGGAAGAAGGAGAGGAGGAAGTAGGAGAGGAGGTAGGGAAGAAAGGAGGGGAAGAGGTAGGGAAGGAAGGGGTGGAGGAAGGCGGGGAGGAGGGAGTGGAGCTTGTTACCATTAATGACGTTGTTCGTCCCTCCGACATTGACCGACTCCACCTGCTCTTTCCTCAGCTGTGAGACACAGAACAGAATAACTTTTAACACGGTTTGTGTGGGAACTAATGTGTAATGTGTAACTAATGTGTAACCCTAAATCCGGAACCACGGGCACCCTCTTAGATATCATCCTGACCAACTTGCCCTCTAAATACACCTTTGCTGTCTTCAACCAGGATCGGAGCAATCACTGCCTCATTGCCTGCGTCCGTAATGGGTCTGCAGTCAAACGACCACCCCATCATCACTGTCAAATCCTCCCTAAAACACTTCAGCAAGCAGGCCTTTCTAATCGACCTGGCCCGGGAATCCTGGAAGGATATTGACCTCATCCCGTCAGTAGAGGATGCCTGGTCGCTCTTCAAAAGTGCTTCCCTCACCATCTTAAATAAGCATGCCCCATTCAAAAAATGTAGAACTAAGAACAGATATAGCCCTTGGTTCACCCCAGACTTGACTGCCCTTGACCAGCACAAAAACATCCTGTGGCGTTCTGCATAAGCATCGAATAGCCCCCGGGATATGCAACTTTTCAGGGAAGTCAGGAACCAATATACACAGTCAGTTAGTTTCAAACAGACATTTGTATCCTGTAGCACTAATTCCAAAACGTTTTGGGACACCGTAAAGTCCATGGAGAATAAGAGCACTTTGCCCAATTTATCCTACTCTGGAACCCATAGACAGACATCCATTCCATCTCTGTCACACGCCACTCAAGTCGTTGCATTTAAGACAAAAGATTTACTCGTACTTTATTCTTGGAACAGTGTTACAGGAGACCAGCTACTATGAGTGATGGTCTTGAATTGTTTACATTCCCAGTCAGCTAAATGAATAAAGAAAGTAGAAGGGTTAAATTCTACCCTCCATCTGTCAGGAACTCACCTGTTCTGGGCCTGACATCCCATAGGAAGCGGTGTGTGGAATATACAGTCGAACCCCCCTCACAGATCTTATACAGAGAATCATAGTCCCGGATGTCACTCTGCAAGAGGACAAAATCAGTGTTATGAAAGACAATGATATGATGTGTTTTTTCCTCTACCCTATGACTGTACTTCACTGTTATACAGTATGTAATATAACAGTACGATAAACCATCGGATTTAACTGTCTCATGTTGAAATAGTCAAGCCTTTGTTGTATTCATATTAGAAGAGCGGCTCTGATATTAAAGTGTCAGTAATGTGAGGAAACATTTGACATAATTCATCCAGTTCCTGCTATGGAACTCTCCCGGCGTCTTTTCACGGTGACTATCTTGCTGGGTAAGATGACTAGCTTGAACATATAGTACATGGTATGTCCATATATTAGCCAATGATTAGTAAGTACAATTAAGTTAAAGTGCCATGAAGGCTGCACCTGAAACCTGAATCAGAGCCCCGGCCTCCTTCTGTCCTAGTCAACACCTGGCAACCTCAACTAGATCACTTACCTGTGTCTTTATACCTGAGCATGTATACCCAACCTTATTAGCCCGTCTACCCTGGGGTATATGAGGAGAAATACTACACTAAAGAACTTGAATTCAATGTAATCCCCCTGATAACATACAGTGTTCTCTCTCTTTACTTTTTCAATTACAATCTTAACAAACCACGTGGGGGAATTTCAAACTAGTAATCATTTAGGTACAATGATCAAAAACAAAAGCAAGTGGTGTAAAGTTCTTAAGTAAAATAACTTTAAAGACTACTTCAGTTGTTTATTGGGGATCTGTACTTTACTATAATATTTTGGCAAATTTGTACTTTTACTTCACTACGTTCCTAAAGAAAATAATGTACTTTTTACTCCATACTTTTTTCCCTGACACCCAAAAGTACTCATTACATTTGATAGAAAAATGGTCCCAATTCACACACTTATCAAGAGAACATCCCTGGTCATCCCTACTTGCCGCTGATCTGGCGGACTAACTAAACACAAATGCTCATTTGAAAATTATTTCTGAGTGTAGGAGTATGACCCTGGCTATCCGTCAAAAAATTAAAAATAATATATATATATAATATATATATATATATTTAATTGTGCCATCTGGTTTGCTTAATATACGGAATTTGAAATAGTTTGTACTTTTACTTTTGAGACTTAAGTACATTTTAGCAGTTCCATTTACTTTTGATACTTAAGTACATTTAAAACCAAATACTTTAGACTTTTACTCAAGTAGTATTTTACTGAGTGACTTTCACTTTTACTTGAGCTATTTCTATTAAGGTATCTTTACTTTTACTCAAGTATGAAAAATTAGTACTTTTTCCACCACTGAACAAAAGGAAAGCAACAAAACCCTGGGAAATGCAGGACTGGAGTTACATACCCCGGGGATGAATCTTAACTTTAACTTTGTCAAGCATTGATGACAGTGAGATACTAAGTAAACATTTGAAAGTTAGGATTTGCCCCGAAGTGACTAGTGCGTCTACTCTACCTACCTGATGGAAGACAGTACCGTCTGGAGTATCCCACTGTGGCTTGTGAAGATCCAGCAGCACCACAGACACTCCCTGGCTGACCAGAGCTCTCCCCAGCCTCAACCCGAAATACCCTGCTCCCCCGGTCACCAGCACCCCTGCCTGTCCCCATCCCTGCCCCTCTCAAGGCCTGATCAGTCACTTCATCCAGGCGGGAGGCTGGACACTCTGGGCTGCTGCACCAGGCACCCACCACCCCATTGGCCCTGTGTCGGGAGGCTGGAGTTGGGGTTGAGGTTAGGTCTGGTGCTGGTCGGCTCACCCAGGACTGGAGCTGATGGTTGAGGTGGTGGTTGTGGAGGTGTCTATTAGCCTGTATTCGGCACCCAGCACTTCCTGGGTCAGGCAGGGGGACACAGGGGTAGGGCAGCTGCTCTACCTGGCACAGAGAGCCTCCGTTGTCCTTCATACCGCCACACAACTCCATTCAGACTCCTCTTGGGATAGATGGAATTCGGAACCCTGTAAGTGACAGGGGGTTCAAATAGTAGCTACCTCATCATTACAGCTATTCTCCATAAGATACACAGTAGCCACCTTCATAGGATATAACTAATAACATTTTCTTTGCCAATTCATTTACATGACCAGACTATAAAAAATAACAAAGAAATACTAATTCATTTGACGGAGTAATCAATAGAGTAAAGTACAGGACTAAAACAAGTTTGACTGTGAGTAGTCTGTACAATGACTCATCTCGGAGAGCGCTGCAGATACAGACAGACACCTTGTGCCATTGTCTGTTCGGATGTCAAACTCTAGTTGTTTTATCTCAAATGTCGCATAAGAATACTAGTTCCGTGATACTATTCCTTCTATATACAACACTGGTGATTTCCTACGACAAAGTTGAGTCGAAAGTATGGGTTTTAAACATTGATACACAGCCAAAATACGCAGATTCTAAATGTTTTATTTTCTAGTGCAATTATATTGCATATTTTTACAACAGTCTTAAAAGAAACATACAATATCCCATCAACCTTCTGAATAAACCAAAATATAGGCCTACCCAGTGATGTGCGGATCTGGTTGCCACATTAGTTTCCATTGTAAATGATGTCACTAAAACGACTTTGGTAAATAGGCCCACTGTACCTTTCAACGTACTGTCATGTATCTGCTTATGTCCATTGAATACATATCATTAAAAGATCCCCCTTTTTATATTTTGACACCCCTCTTGCAGGTCCCTGCAGTCTACTCTGACAACCTTTGCCTGACAATCACTTGTGGCTTCACCTGAGACTCGTTACCGTAGGGTCTGGATGAAACACGCACGCTCTGACTAAGATCATGTTTCACAGGTACAAAATCAGCAAATGTACATAATACCTATTTGTCATTCCTCCTCCACAAACCTTGCCCCTCTCCTAGTCCTGTCTCAACCCTGCACTTCTCAAGCGTCAACCCTTCTCCTCAAACCCCTCTGACGCCCACCCAACTCCCCGGCATCCTCCTGCAAGTGCTGGCTCAGCTGCTTGCTTCTTGATGAAACCGTAACACCTTAAAGTGGGAATCAGGCAATCAGCGGTTGAAAACAATAACAAATACTTTCCCCACTCATGTTTTGGTAAAAAGCTGAGGGTCAGGACTGGAGAAATATAACCACTCTCAAATTCAGGACTGGCAATTCATGATATCAACATTATAGTTTGATTATGTTTTGAGGCTGTAAAGTGTTTGTTTACATTTACTTTGTTTACTAAAACTGGGGTAAAATAAGCTTATAATTTGGGTTCTGATGGGGTATGACAGTTGAACTGAGCACATTGGACATTTCTAAGTTATATTCTTCAAGAATCAATGGGTACATATAGTTAATTTACAAGTCCAAAATGGATGTAGCAACTGCACATTACCCCTTAAAATGTCATATTTACTGGGAAAGCTTTCCCAACCCTCATTCTTTCATTGTAATGTGTCATGTGTGTCGACCCAGTGCTTGGGAAGTGAACAGTATGAAGCCGTGTTGACTTGTCAAAAATGTCCTTTTGACACAAAGATCCTGATGAATGGGATGATTGGGTTTTCAGTGCTGTAAGTAGGTGTCTGATATTATTGCAGCTTTTTGTGCTTCTATGTGTTTATTACCTTAACTACACCTAATAAAGATGTATGACGTGTTCATATTAGACATCTATATTTATATATTTTTTTACCTTTATTTAACGAGGCAAGTCAGTTAAGAACAAATTCTTATTTTCAATGACGGCCTAGGAACAGTAGGTTAACTGCCTGTTCAAGGGCAGAACGACATATTTGCACCTTGTCAGCTCAGGGGTTTGAACTTGCAACCTTCCAGTTACTAGTCCAAAGCTCTAACCACTAGGCTACCCGGCCGCCCAAAAAATATTCATATTAGGCATGTTCATATTAGGCATGTTCATATTAGACATGTTCATATTAGACATGTTCATATTAGACATGTTCATATTAGACATGTTCATATGAGGCATGTTCATATGAGGCATGTTCATATTAGACATGTTCATATTAGGCATGTTCATATTAGACATGTTCATATTAGGCATGTTCATATTAGACATGTTCATATGAGGCATGTTCATATTAGACATGTTTATATTAGGCATGTTCATATTAGACATGTTCATATGAGGCATGTTCATATGAGGCATGTTCATATTAGACATGTTCATATTAGGCATGTTCATATTATTAGGCATGTTCATATTAGGCATGTTCATATTAGACATGTTCATATTAGGCATGTTCATATTTATTAGGCATGTTCATATTAGGCATGTTCATATTAGACCTGCTCATATTAGACCTGCTCATATTAGACCTGTTCATATTAGACATGTTCATATTAGACATGTTCATATTAGACATGTTCATATTAGACGTGTTCATATTAGACATGTTCATATTAGACATGGTCATATTAGACATGTTCATATTAGACGTGTTCATATTAGACATGTTCATATTAGACATGTTCATATTAGACATGTTCATATTAGACGTGTTCATATTAGACGTGTTCATATTAGACGTGTTCATATTAGACATGTTCATATTAGACATGTTCATATTAGACATGTTCATATTAGACATGCTCATATTAGACATGTTCATATTAGACATGTTCATATTAGACATGCTCATATTAGACATGCTCATATTAGACGTGTTCATATTAGACATGTTCATATTAGACGTGTTCATATTAGACATGTTCATATTAGACATGTTCATATTAGACATGTTCATATTAGACATGTTCATATTAGACCTGTTCATATTAGACCTGTTCATATTAGACATGCTCATATTAGACGTGTTCATATTAGACATGTTCATATTAGACGTGTTCATATTAGACATGTTCATATTAGACATGTTCATATTAGACATGTTCATATTAGACATGTTCATTTTAGACATGTTCATATTAGACGTGTTCATATTAGACATGTTCATATTAGACATGTTCATATTAGACATGTTCATATTAGACATGTTCATATTAGACATGTTCATATTAGACATGTTCATATTAGACATGCTCATATTAGACGTGTTCATATTAGACATGTTCATATTAGACATGTTCATATTAGACATGTTCATATTAGACATGTTCATATTAGACATGTTCATATTAGACATGCTCATATTAGACGTGTTCATATTAGACATGTTCATATGAGGCATGTTCATATTAGACATGTTCATATTAGACATGTTCATATTAGACATGTTCATATTAGACATGTTCATATTAGACATGTTCATATTAGACATGTTCATATTATTTATAACAGACATCATGGAATCATTTGTTTTATTCATGTCGATATGTTGATTGGTACATAGAAACAATATAACACAATAAGGTTATTAGCTGTTTTTATTTCAAACTAGAGAAACAATACCAAGCAGTCAGCCCTGCCTCTTTAGGCTGTACAGTGTCTGTTCACATTAACTTTTTTTTTATACAAACATTGGAGTAAAACAAGCTTTCTGATGAGTATGACAGTTGAAGTAAGCTCATGAGGCATTTATACAGTACATTATATTCTTCAAGAATCAATGGGTATATATAGAGAAATCATTTATAAGTGAAAAATGGATGTAGCAACTAAGCATTCTAGTTTTAAATTAAGAAAAGCAGAGGTTTGTCAATCTGAACAAAGCATACTGCACACCCAAATTAGATCAAATAGAACTGTGTACAGTATATGGTTAATCTGACAAAATTCATGCACACCAGTTTTAATCTCTTTACAACCACTTTCTTCATATATTGAGTCATTGAAAATCTAAATTACAAATGTGTATATAAATCATTGAAGTCAAATTCTTGGGTTTACAGTAATCTAGTCTGTTTGATTGATTCTTGTTGTTTCCTCTGGATTCTTCTTTTCCAAAAGGATTTCCCTGTCAAAAACAGGTCAAGGTCAGTCATGGACAACAGTTTTTATACCACATCTAACCCATTTGCTCACTGTAAGACAAACCTGAAGACCTGTGCCTGCTTCCGGAAATGTCTCAGTTTGTCAATTTCCTGAGCCAGTCTCCTCAAGTCATCTCCCTCGAGGGCCGGCAGGGTAGGTTCCTGTTGGAATCAGTTCACAATAGGTCCCTCAAACTTCAATATCTGTCTCTACTGTGTCCTCCATACCCCTGACTGGTATGAGACAGGGAAAGCTGGTTCAGTGTTTGACTAATAGCACAGAGGCTATGCCGCTCAGGTGTGTATACATGCGTACGTGTGTTTGTGTGCGTGTGTGTGTCTGCTCACATCTCCATCACTAAGGCCCGATTCCAACAGCCCACTGAGCGCATCCACATTGTCATGACAACGGTGGTACCGACCCCCAGTTTGGTGAGCCAGTTTCTTCAGAAAGTCATTGGCTGAGCTGTCAGAAGTGTAATAGTGGGTCGTAGTGAGCGTCATCGTGTAATAGATTAAATGTACAAATCAATCAATGTACAATCATATAGTCAGACCTGTCTGTGCAGTTGAATGAGACAGTGTGGATAGTAATGTGGTTCCCTGTGGTCAGCCTCTCAGTCTCTTTCAGCACAAGGCTGCAGCTGGAATCTGGCTTCCCATCACTCAGCAGGTACAGGCCCACACTGTCCCCAAACCCACAGCCAGTCTGAGGAGCATACATACAGAGGTTATAACATGACAAGGAGCAGACAAACAGAGGTTATAACATGACATATATAAATATAATTGGTTAACATGACATATGCCATGTACCAAGAACAGCAGGTACAGGCCCACACTATCCTCTAACCCTCAGCCAGTCTGGGCAACATACATACGGAGGTTATAACATGACATAGCCAGTTACTACTTAAACCCGTCACCTGCAGGGCCTCCAGAGTGTTGGTTCCCCCATGGGTGTTGAGCTGATATGCCCACTGCACCGCGTCGCGGCATGCCTCCTCTGTAGGCTCCTGCAGTGCCGGACGCCACGCCTTCACCCCCTCGGAGAACGCCAGCAGAGAGAACCTGGGACACAGTCAGAGAGGGTGTCTGGGGTTAGATATGACAATAACCAATGGGTGTCTGTGTAGCAGGGGTGAGATGGTTATATGAACATAATGAACCTACAGTAGTAACAACCACAGAACTAGAATAAGATTGTATTTATATTTCTACTGTCACCATTGCCTGTAATTGTCCTCTATGAAACAGACAGGTGGATAGAAAGAGAAACGTGAGCCTGTTTGTCTAGGCCAACACAGAGTTCCTTTTTCATTCTTTTTCTGGGAGAGTCAACAGTGGAAGTATCCAGGGGTAAGGAAAGCTTTTTAGGTTTAGTTTACCTGACTGTGTTGTGATGCAGCTGTTCCCAGATGAGAGAGGCCAGCTTGGTCTTCAGCTCCCCCAGGCAGGGCGCCATGGAGCCGGACACATCCAGCAGCACACACACCTCCCTCTCCAGCACCGCCCCAAACACACGCCTGCTACCTGGGGAAGAAGTGAGCGGAAGGAGCCAGACACTAGGGTTTCTTCAACCTTCAATCGGGCATTCATAGATATTCCAGTATTTTGGTACCATATAATTAGAATGACTAGAACAGAGAGAGAAAGACAAGATACAGAGACAGTGACAGAGACATAGAGAGAGGCATACCGGAGAGCAGCCATTGCAGCCTCTGCATGTAGCGCAGCAGGAGTCTCTCAGTCTGAGTAAGGTACTGTTTTAACTCTCCTGGAGTCAGCTGCAGGTGCTTCACCATCCCCTGAAACAACAACCACAGACAGAGAGAGACATGAGGCTCAGACCAGCATGGGAGTGGATAGATAGCTGCTTGGATAAGCTGATATCATTATTATTTAGAATCAAATGGAATCATTTTTCCGCCATTTGGCTGCATTGGACATTTGTACTCGTACTTGAACTTAGTTGCTAGCATTTTAATTTGTATTCATGCCAAAAGATGTTATTGAAGCCATTCTCCTCTGACTCACATTGATGTGGACACTGGGGAAGATGGAGCAGTATTTGGCAGACACTCTCTTGAGGACCGAAGGGACCAGCTTCTTATGATGAGTACAGTCAGGTCCAGACACCAGCTTATAGATGTCAAGCTTCTGCCTCTTAATACTGAACCTCTTCAGCCACTACAGGCCAGGGCCAAGAGACATATGAGATTTTTAAAAATCTGGGCCCCTCCCCCCACACACATTTTTAGCACATTGCCTTATCAGAGCGACTTATAATTAGAGCATTTAAATAAGACGGCTGATGTTTGATCTATTCATCTATCTAGAAGAAAAAGAAACGCACACCTAATAGGGCGAGGTGCTGGCTAGCGAAGTGGAAAACTTGAAAATAAAGGAGGGCCGTGCACACTATGTGCACACTATGTGCGGCTCTCCTTTATTTTCAAGATGAATAGATCAATCTGATTGGTTGACTTGATGATTGGCATGCATATCTGATACTGCACCCGTTTGGTCGAGCAGATCTCTTCCTGCTTTGGCAGAGTCACTAAGGGGATGGACTTTCGGACACTTTTAGGTTTGGGGTAAGACTTGAACACCACACCTAGACAAGAGGGAAAATACAATCACAACCCAAAAAGTCAACACGCACGCACTCGCACACACACACACACACACACACACACACACACACACACACACACACACACACACACACACACACACACACACACACACACACACACACACACTTACCCAAGTTACCATCTTCCAGGTAGAACACAGACTGGGTGACCTGAGAAGGCTTCCACTGCCTGGCTTTAGTCTCTACTGGACCCCAACCAGTCATGGGCTGTACTGAATGAGACACAAGAAACAAACAGGCTAACTTATAAAAGGCTATATCAATTTTACATCATACAATCATTTAAACTTGAAAAAAACACTCATCCTTTGTATACAAACTATAAAAACATCTGCAGTTTTGTATTATCAAAACACAACAGTTCATCTCATGTGTGTATCCCTGGGAAAACAAACATTTTAAAAATAACAACAACAATAACAACAAGAAATCTAGTCTGAGGTAAACGGGTGATGATGTACCTGAGGGGAGAAACCCTAACCCTGGCTGTCTGGGTGATGATGTACCTGAGGGGAGAAACCCTAACCCTGGCTGACTGGGTGATGATGTACCTGAGGGGAGAAACCCTAACCCTGGCTGATGGGGTGATGATGTACCTGAGAAACCCTAACCCTGGCTGATGGGGTGATGATGTACCTGAGGGGAGAAACCCTAACCCTGGCTGATGGGGTGATGATGTACCTGAGGGGAGAAACCTAACCCTGGCTGACTGGGTGATGATGTACCTGAGGGGAGAAACCCTAACCCTGACTGATGGGGTGATGATGTACCTGAGAAACCCTAACCCTGGCTGACTGGGTGATGATGTACCTGAGGGGAGAAACCCTAACCCTGGCTGACTGGGTGATGATGTACCTGAGGGGAGAAACCCTAACCCTGGCTGATGGGGTGATGATGTACCTGAGAAACCCTAACCCTGGCTGACTGGGTGATGATGTACCTGAGGGGAGAAACCCTAACCCTGGCTGATGGGGTGATGATGTACCTGAGGGGAGAAACCCTAACCCTGGCTGACGGGGTGGTGATATATCAGGTGAGAATCCCTAACCCTGGCTGACGGGGTGGTGATATATCAGTTGAGAATCCCTAACCCTCACTGATGGGGTGGTGATATATCAGGTGGAAATCCCTAACCCTGGCTGACAGGGTGGTGATATATCAGGTGAGAATCCCTAACCCTGGCTGACGGGGTGGTGATGTACCAGGGGAGAAACCTCATTACTGAGAAAAACAAGACCTAAGGGACTTGTCCCAAATGCCACCCTATTTTCTATATACAGCCCATAGGGCTCTGGTCAAAAGTAGTGCACAATATACAGTCAGTATATAAAAAATATAAATAGTAAAGTACAGATACCAAAAAACGACTTAAGTAGAACTTTAAAGTATTTTTACTGAAGTACTTTACACCACTGTATACAGTACCAGTCAAATGTTTGGACCCCTATTCATTTAAAAAATATTTTTAAAACTATTTTCTACATTGTAGAAAAGTAGTAAAGACATCAACGCCTTGAAATAACACATATGGAATCATGTAGTAACCAAAAAAGTGTTTTATATATGCATTTTAGATTTTTCAAAGTAGCCACCCTTTGCCTTGATGACAGCTTTGCACACTTTTGGCATTCTCTCAACCAGCTTCATGAGGAATGATTTTCCAACAGTCTTGAAGGAGTTCCCACATATGTTGAGCACTTGTTGGCTGCATTTCCTTAACTTTGCGGTCCAACTCATCCCAAACCATCTTAATTGGGTTGAGGCCGGGTGATTGTGGAGGCCAGGTCATCTGATGCAGCACTCCATCCCTCTCCTTCTTGGTCAAGTAGCCCTTACACAGCCTGGAGGTGTGTTAGGTCATTGTCCTGTTGAAAAACAAATGATAGTCCCACTAAGTGCAAACCAGATGGGATGGCGTATCGCTGCAGAATGTTGTGGTAGCCATGCTGGTTAAGTGTGCCTTGAATTCTAAATAAATCACTGACAGTGTCACCAGCAAAGCATCTCCACACCATAACACCTCCTCCTCCATGCTTTACGGTGGGAACCACACACGCGGAGAACATCCGTTCACCTACTCCGCTTCTCACAAAGACACAGAGGTTGGAACCAAAAATCACAAATTTGGACTCAACAGACCAAAGGACAGATTTTCACCGGTCTAATGTCCATTGCTCGTGTTTCTTGGCCCAAGCAAGTCTCTTCTTCTTATTGGTGTCCTTTAGTAGTGGTTTCTTTGCAGCAATTCGAACATGAAGGCCTGATTCATGCAGTCTTCTCTGAACAGTTGATTTTGAGATGTGTCTGTTACTTTTATTTGGGCTGCAATCTGAGGTGCAGTTAACTCTAATGAGCTTACTGCAGCAGAGGTAACTTTGGGTGTTCCTTTCCTGTGGCGGTCCTCATGAGAGCCAGTTTAATCATAGTGCTTGATGGATTTTGTGACTGAACTTGAAGAAACTTTCAAAGTTATTTAAGTTTTCCGGATTGACTGACCTTCATGTCTTAAAGTGATGATGGACTGTTGTTTCTCTTTGCTTATTTGAGTTGTTCTTACCATAATATGGACTTGGTCTTTTATCAAATAGAGCGATCTTCTGTATACCACCCATACCTTGTCACAACACAACTGATTGGCTCAAAGAATTAAGAAGGAAAGAAATTCCACAAATTAACTTTAACAAAGCACACTTGTTAATTTAAATACATTCCAGGTGACTACCTCATGAAGCTGGTTGAGAGAATGCCAAGAGTGTGCAAAGCTGGCATCAAGGCAAAGGGTGGCTACTTTGAAGAATCTCAAATATAAAATATATTTTGATTTGATTAACACTTTTTTGGTTACTACATGATTCCATATGTGTTATTTCATAGTTTTGATGACTTCACTATTATTCTACAATGTAGAAAATAGTACAAAATAAAGAAAAACCCTTGAATGAGTAGGTGTGTCCAAACTTTTGACTGGTACTGTAGGGAAAGGGGTGCCATTTGGGACAAATGCACTAGTCTACTCTTCACATCTTTAAAAGCATCTTGAAGATACAAAGCATCTGTAGAAAGATAAAGTGAAGGTCAACAAACCAGTTGGAAATACGGGTTACTCCTTACCGAACCAACATGGATTTAATTCCTCATGTAAAGGACTTTGATGAAATGGAGCCATCCTCCATTTCTTTAATAGTTTATTAATTTTTAGTCTGGCACTCACTTTGACTGGGGTTGGGACAGGAGCAGCAGTGAACTGGTACTTACTGCACTCGCTGTGGTACAGAAAGGTGACAGTTGCTCTGTCTGGCATTCCATGTTTTCGACTGTTTGTTTCCGTTTGGTGCCTGATGAACTGGGCCCTGCTCTAGCCCCTGCCTGACACTCACCTGAGATAGAACCTTCACTCCACTGAACTGACAGTCACCCACGGGGAAGTTAACCTAGATACCGCTGGTAAACTTCCAGCCTGGCATTAAAACTGATTCAGTCTGGTTTAACCAGGCTAGAATGCTGACTCACCCGGTGGGATAGTAGATGTGGTACTGCTGGGACGCCATGCGAGAGCCTTCTGAGAGGAGGAATGCTCGTTTGTTCGGCCTTCCTTCATTTGCTGTCAGCAGAAAATAAAAACGTATGTAAAACTTCACTTCGAGTGGTGATATGCAGTATAAAGCATCATAAAACCTTGATTTGCATGACATAAAGCGTCATAATGCCCTACATATGTTTATATAATCGTCATAATGCCCTACATATGTTTATATAATCGTCATATTGCCCTACATATGTTTATATAATCTTCATAAATGCTTTCATGCGGTCTTATGTAGCATCGACACAAAACATTATAACATCCACTCCATATTTATTAGCATCCTACTCGGCCCAAGATGAGGCATTTCTAAAATAATCTTTCATCTGATATTCTGTTTGTTAGTTGAGAGGAGAAAGAAATGTTGAAAGAGCTGTTTGATGTTGAAATGAGAGAGGACAAAGAAGAGAAAATATTATTGTGTGTGTTTGTTCGTACATCCGTGCATATGTGTGTGCTCTAACCAGCCTGGCGAGGGTGAGTGCTGTGGGTCGCGGTGGGGGCAGTGGTCTGTCTCTGCATCTCCAGGCCAGGGGGGACTGGGCCGGAGCTTTGTCCCCAGGAGAGAGATCCTCCCCTGGGCACCTACAGTCAGACTTCTGGGTCAAGGAGTCCACCAGCATGGCGCTCTGGAGCCACACACAGAAATACAGGTCATCCTTTAACTAGCAATGGATAGATTTGCAATGACAGTCTTACAATGTTAAAGTGGTTGAATATTTTTTTTCTCCATTAAAATAATGTAAACAGAATACCTTACAGTATGTTGTAAATACATATGACTAGTATCTGAATCTAAATGTTTTGAGTAGTTTAGGACAGATCTGTGTGTAAGCCGTTGTTGTTGCTGCTGTTTAGCACTCTCCCTTCCCCATGCTGTTCCAATCTCACCTTCTGCCAATAATTAGCAGCCCTCTCCATCTCTCCAATCAGAGCAGTTATGTCATCGCTCTCCAGGATGCCTGCAGTGAGAGGACAGGACAGACCAGGGCTCAGGGTTTCCACCCAGCATCACATACACACACACACACACACACACACAGACACACACACACACACACACACACACACACACACACACACACACACACACACACACACACACACACACACACACACACACACACACACACACACACCACACACACACAACTTGCATACATACACACAGACAGGCAACATGCATACATACACACAGACAAGCAACATGCACACACACACACACACACACACACACACACACACACACACACACACACACACACACACACACACACACACACACACACACACACACACACACACACACACACACACTGTATAGAAGAAGTATCTGTTGAATAGGCCATTAGCTGGGGGATAAGTGGGTTCACACAGCTGGCTGGTAGCCCCTCCAGGAAGTAATCACCTCTGTGGTGGGTAAGTGTTTCTACTTCTACTGTCATCACTGGTGCTCATTTCTTCAAGGTGCCACTTGATAGTGGAGTAATCTATTTTTCCATGGCACTTTTTGAAGTCTTCATGAAGATTGTGTGTGTGAATTCTCGCGTACCTGTCTCACTGCTCCAGTGGAAGCGTCCGTTGCCAGCTTGTGCCAGTTCCCTCAGTGCCCCCGCAGTCTCCTCCCTGGTGGCATGGCGAGGTGGAGGGCAACCCCCCGTCTGTGCCTCTGTCTGTCCCTCTGTCTCCTCTCCAGTCAACAGACAGATGTGGAGACGTAGAGGCCGGCCACTGCAACACTCTGACACATATGAAGACACCGTTGCCTGGGAACAGAGCAACAAGAGACTTGTTCTGGATTGATTGTCATTCATTTGACTTTTCGAGAGAAAAGTTTTTTTTAAATAAAACATTTATTCACATGTTCATCGAAACGCACAGCTGCCAGACAACAAGCACGGGCATATGAATATGTAGGCACATTATATCAGTGACACCTAGCTAGTGCATTAACTCGCTTCCAGCAGCAGAGGGCAATAGAGGGAAGATGTCTCTATTATAGTGCCCTGTTGGGATGAAGTGCGACCAGTGTAACAGTATGGTTACTCTCTGCGGCTAAAGAACTGATTTCAGATCAGCTCTTCCTATACCAGTTCTAATGTTCACCATCATGAGTCATCATCACCAATTGATATAACTGTTGCCAGGACAGTGTCATACAATTTCCTGGTCAGGCAATCCGCTGGTGAAGAGGTAGAGGCCCTGGGTGAGAGGGGGGGACAGAGGGAGAAGAGGAGCGGGAGATAGGGAGGGTGCCCCACTATTGAGGTTCCCCCTCCAGAGACAGCCTCAGAGCACCCATGGTGTTCCTGCTCCCTGAACACTGTAATCCCTGGACCCACCTGGAGGAGAGAAAGAGACACATGGTCAGAGCTATACACATCCGTGTGCAGCCACGCAAACACACATGCAAGCATGCTTGTACGCACACTCACAAATACACGCAGATGCACAAAGGCATATGCACACGCAAACGCACACACACACCATCAAACAAGCAAAGCGTCAATACAGGATTAAGATGGAATGCTACTACACCGGCCCTGACGCTCGTCAGACATGGCAGGGCTTGAAAACTATTACGGACTACAAAGGGAAACCCAGACGCGAGCTGCCCAGTGACACGAGCCTACCAGATGAGCTAAATGCCTTTTATGCTCGCTTCGAGGCAAGTAACACTGAAGCATGCATGAGAGCACAAGCTGTTCTGGATGACTGTGTGATAACGCTCTCAGTAGCCGGTGTGTACAAAACCTTTAAACATGTCAACATTCACAAAGCCGCTGGCCAGACTGATTACCAGGACGTGTACTCAAAGCATGCACGCACCAACTGTCAAGTGTCTTTACTGACATTTTCAACCTCTCCCTGACAGAGTCTGTAAAACCTACATGTTTCAAGCAGACCACCATAGTCCCTGTGCCCAAGGAAGGGAAGGCAACCTGCCTAAATGATTACCGCCCGTAGCACTCACATCGGTAGCCATGAAGTGCTTTGAAAGGCTGGTCATGGCTCATATCAAACATCATCCTCCTGGACACTGATCACCGACAACGATGAGACAGCCTATAGGGAGGAGGTCAAATTGGCAGTGTGGTGCCAGGACAACAACAACCTCTCCCTCAATGTGAGCAAGACAAAGGAGCTGATCGTGGACTACAGGAAAGGCGGGCCGAACAGGCCCCCATTAACATAGACGAGGCTGTCGTGGAGCGGGTCGAGACTTTCAAGTTCCTTGATGTCCACATCACCAACAAACTATCATGTCTGAAACACACCAAGACAGTCGTGACGAGGGTACAACCAAACCTATTCCCCCTCAGGAGACTGAAAAGATTTGGCATTGGTCTCCAGATCCTCAAAAGGTTCTACAGCAGCATCATCGAGAGCATTCTGACCGGTTGCATCACTGCCTGGTATGGCAACTGGGGCATCACTGGGGCCAAGCTTCCTGCCATCCGGGACCTATATAATAGGCGTGTCAGAGGAAAGCCCATAAAATTGAGTCACCCAAGTTATAGACTGTTTACTCTGCTACCGCACTGCAAGCAGTACCAGAGTGCCAAGTCTAGGACAAAAAGGCTCCTCAACAGCTTCTACCCCAAGCCATAAGACTGCTAAACAATTAATAAAATCGCCACCGGACAATTTACATTGCCCCCCCCCCCTTTTGTACACTGCTGCTACTCGCTGTTTATTTTCTATGCATAGTCACTTCACCCCCACCAACATGTACAGATTGCCTCAACTAGCCTGTACCCCAGTACACTGACTCGGTACCGGTGCTCCCTGTATATAGCCTCGTTATTTATATTCTTATTGTGTTACCTTTTATTTTAGTCGACTTGGTAAATATTTTCTTAACTCTTCTTGAACTGCACTGTTGGTTAAGGGCTTGTAAGTAAACATTTCCCGGTAAAGTCTACACTTGTGTATTCGGCGCATGTGACAAATACAGTTTGATTTGATTTGATACGGATGCACAAATACATGCACGCACACGTGCGCACACACACGCACTTTGAAATACTTTTGAAAGACGTCACTGCATAGCATGTGACAAAAGCACTATGTGAAATCTCTCCGGTCTCCATACAGGCAGAGAACTGCCTCTCTCCTGAAGTAGAGCTAGAGACCAGGCAAAGAGAGAGAGAGAGACCAGGCAAAGAGAGAGAGAGAGAACAGCAAAGAGCCCTCAAAAGCAGAGACACCATACAGAAACATCAGACCGCCTCACAGCAGGCTTACACATGCACACACACACACACACTTTGAGGACCTTACTGCCAGGCTTACACATGCACACACACACACACACACTTTGAGGACCTTACTGCCAGGCTTCCTGCAGGTTCTCTGGTGAGGTGAGGGCCAACCTCTCCCTCCAAGCTCTGACAGCTGAGCCGAACCTGACAGAGGACAGAAAGACAAGTAGAACACAGTGGAGTTATTATACTACACACTGTATAGTACTACAGAGAGGAACACAATGACACCTTGAAACAACGTCTTGTATGGTAGAAGAAGGAACTCTGTCAAACTTGTACAACTGATCTGAGAGAGGACAGGATATGTCTTCTTCAGACTGATAGTGGGGAAAGAAACAGAGGAGAGAGAGTGATGACAACTTGAAACCGAGGAATGAAGAATGTTAAAGGTGAAGAAGTTCTAGAGATATGGGCGCCACATGCCAACTTGAATCAAGCAATGTGGAGGACTGATATTAAAACTATAACACGTAGTAGAGGGGTGAAGACCGGAAACATATCAACCTACAAGCATATTAACATATTATACATTCATCTCAAATGTATGAAAGGAAAGAAAGAGTGAAAATATACAGTACAGGGACTCACACACACATTCATACTGACTCTACACACACACATTCATACTGACTCTACACACACACATTCATACTGACTCGACACACACACATTCATACTGACTCTACACACACAATCATACTGGACTCTACATGTAACGGATGTGAAATAGCTAGCTAGTTAGCGGTGGCTAAGTTAGCGGGTGGCTAAATAGCGCGCACCAGACCTCTGAGACCTTGAAGTAGTGGTTCCCCTTGCTCTGCAAGGGCCGTGGCTTTGTGGAGCGATGGGTAACGATGCTTCGTGGGTGACTGTTGTTGATGTGTGCAGAGGGTCCCTGGTTCGCGCCCGGGTATGGGCGATGGGGACAGTCTAAATTTATACTGTTGCATACACACACACAATCATACTTACTCTACACACACATTCATACTGACTCTATACACACACATTGATACTGACTCTACACACACATACACACACACATTCATACTGACTCTACACACACACACACACACACACACACACACACACACACACACACACACACACTAATACTGACTCTACACACACACACACATACTGACTCTACACACCCACCACACACAAACACATTCATACTGACCTTACACACACACACACATTTACACTGACCTCACACACACACACACACACCACACACCCCACACACACACACACACAACACACACACACACACACACTGACTCTACACACACACATATTCATACTGACTCTACACACACACACACACACACACACACACACATTCATACTGACTCCACACACACACATTCATACTGACTCA
>NW_022264588.1:0-26417 GCF_002021735.2 Oncorhynchus kisutch
TTATAACCATATACAATTCAGTATCACGTCTTAGCGTGATGGACTATGCCATCCTGTGGCCTTGGCAATGGATTAGTCAACTGAGACAGGCGCGAATCAGACAGGTGTCCATGTGCACCATGAAGAAAAAAAACTTTTGCGACTGCTCGACTTAAGAAATCCCAGTCAACCAACAGCCTATTGACAAACTGTCGACCAAATGGGGTCAGCCCTAGATTTACTATTAGGAGATAAAAGGGTATGCATGGGCAATTTACCTTCCTCAGAGCAACATGCTATAGGGGCAGGTTATAGATATGAAAGATATCACAAATATCCACATCTCTGCTCAATCTATTCCCTTACCTTGACTTTATTTCTCTTCACGGCATCCTGCTCCATCTGAGGCAGGGGATTCTTCTTCACCTTATCCTCATCTTCATCACTCTGATTATCAACAAAATCTCTCTCGGCTGCATCAGTATCAGTGCTCTGTTCAACTGTGGACCTGTTGGCACTGGTCCTCCTCTTGGTCTAAAAAGACAATACAGTCAATGACATACTGTATGTTGCCGTTGCTATACAGGCCTTTGAGAAGAGCTACAGTAAACCAATTGGTGACTTGAATATAAGAGATGGAAGTCTGTTGTAAGAACAATTTACCCACCCCCAACTCACAACACATGTTATTATGGCATATTGGACAGGTTTAAAGTGTGGACATGTAAGACCCCAGATTTCCCTTTCTCTCCTCAGTCTATTCTCTCACCTTAACTTTTCTCCTTGTCACAGCCTTTCAGCTCGATCTGAGGCAGGGGATCCTTCACTTCACTATCTTCTGGATAGTTAAACCCAGGATATCATTCTTCATTTTCTGGACTTGACCTTCCAAACTTGATGATCATGTGGATCCTCTTCGTTTAAAACTCTGGAAGAAAAAGACCATTCTTTAAATGCTCATGGATATGCCGACAATATACCACAGCTAAGAGCTGTTCTTACACATGACACACGCCACAAGTTATTATAAAATGGGTACCAACTTAATTAGGAAAGTAAAATAAATGTTTCGTCATACCCGTGGTATATCCATACCCGTGGGTATACGCTCCGATATACCACAGCTTTCAGCCAATCAGCATTCAGGACTCAAAACAACCAGTTTATAATGTCCAATATATTTAAAAATGTACAGGACAGGTTTTCGCTATAAATACACATAGATCCTACTGCCTGATATCAAGATTCATAATTAATGCGTTATGGAGCACTTATTATTATTATTATTATATATTTTCGGTTAGATAGAATTCTGATAAATAGCCTACTGCTCGTTATCTTTGCAAGGATCATATTTCAAATCAAATCCATTTATATATCCCTTCGTACATCAGCTGATATCTCAGAGTGCTGTACAGAAACCCAGCCTAAAACCCCAAGCAGCAAGCAATGCAGGTGTAGAAGCACGGTTTGATGTATAGGTTATTATAATGCATGCATTTTTTTTAAACAATATTAAAAATGATAATATTAGCGCCACATTAACGTTAGCCCACACCGCCACCCAGCTGCCACTACTTGCGGCACCCCTACTGTCATGTCCTGTAAACCCTGTGGTTCCTGCTGCAGCATAAAAAAAGACGGTGCAGCGGTTCCTGCACCACTGCATGGGGCTTCTCTGTTAGCAATTCATAGGCTTACCTTATTATCCTCCATGGTTAAAGTCTATGGCTGGAGCCTATGTTCCCATCATGTAAAACTTTACCAAGTGATTACCAAAGAGAGAAACTATCGCATTTTATACGGTAACTCAGCCAACGTCATAATGTGAATGCACTTGACGTAATAAAACAACTTCAGGGATGATCTGTCAATCAATGCAATCAGCGACGCAATACTGGATCCCCATACCACTAAAAAGACCACTCGAAACAATAAATACTGGTGTATTAGCTACGTTTCCGTTTTTTGTACAATAATGTGATGAGACAACAAATAAATAAGTAAACAACAGCCGACACCAATGATGAGCAATACATAACATTGTAAATAAGAATGTGTTCTTAACTGACTTGCCTCGTTAAATAAGGTTAAATCATTTAATAAAATAAAAATAACAAATCAAATGCAGTAATTTGAGATGAACGCTTGACGGCGACTACAAACCAGTTTTGAATAAACGAGGACAGAAGCATTACATGTGTTGTTGGGTCAGAGGCGAAGGGTCAAAGTTGAAATGAGAAAAGATGGTGGCCCACGCAGAAATACACGTGGTTCACCATGGTGGCAGCAAAATAAACTTCAGAGATAGTTATTACAAATTACATGAGCTAAACGTGAATTAACAAGTATGGAATGGATGCAAACTGTAGCCCTGGCTAGCTACTGTGGATAGCACGTTAGCTAACGTTTACTGTATAGCTACAACAAGTATTCTAATCTTGAGAGAAACTCTTGTTGTCTGTGGTCCTGTAGCTCAGTTGGTACAGCATGGCGCTTGCAACGCAAGAATAATGGGTTCGATTCCTGGGAGCACCCATACATAAAATGTTTATGTGCATGGCCATTGCTTCGTCCCACAACAAACTATTGTTTATACAGACGACTCGTTGCAGAAGCTTCTGTACGTGTAGCCTTGCGTCCTTGATCAACCAACTCAAACGAAAATAACGTCTCCACTTAACAACGCCATATTCAGTATCTCTAGGAACAATACTTTGCGGGACGAAGCAAGCATGATCGTCGCTTTGGGTCAAAGTTATTGCTAAATGGCTTATACAGGGAGGCTGAAGAAATTCGGCTTGTCACCAAAAACGGTCACAAACCTTTACAGATGCACAATCGAGAGCATCCTGTCAGGCTGTATCACCGCCTGGTACAGCAACTCCACAACGTATCACTGGGGAAAAACGACCTGCCCTCCAGGACACTTACACCACCCGATGTCACAGGAAGGCAAAAAAGACCATCAAGGACAACAACCACCCGAGCCACTGCCTGTTCACCCTGCTGTCATCCAGAAGGCGAGGTCAGTACAGGTGCATCAAAGCTGGGACCGAGAGACTGAAAAACAGCTTCTATCTCAAGGCCATCAGACTGTTAACCAGCCATCACTAACATTGAGTGGCTGCTGCCAACATACTGACTCCATCTATAGCCACTTTAATCATTACAAATATGATGTAATAAATGTGTCACTTATATTATATATATATTATATATGTATATGTACATATTCCTATTCATTCCTTTACACTTGTGTGTGTATAAGGTAGTTGTGAAATTGTTAGATTACTTGTTCGATATTACTGCACGGTCGGAACTAGAAGCACAAGCATTTACACTCGCAATAACATCTGCTAACCATGTGTATGTGATTTGATTGAATGTTTTCCCCATAAAACCTACCACTGCTTTGATTTCTAATTTGATCATTATTGGTTTATGCTGTGTTAAAATTTGTGTTTAAGCAATAAACAAATTTAAAAAAGAAACTCCTGGTTGTAAACTGATTGCAGTAGCTATGTTTTTGGTATCGCTCATGTCATACTGCGTGTCATTCCTCAACTGTCTGGATTTTACATTCATTTTGGATCTCCACCAAACTGACACACTAAATTAACTAACTGTTTATAACTATGCTATAATCCCACTGAAACATGAACAAGCCTCATTCAGATGATTTTATATGGTCCTTTACACACCAGCTCCGTGGGAAAATTGGATCCTGGCCAAAGGCACAAGTTCATTCAACAGGTGTGAGACATCGAGGATGAGTTTTTGACAATATTAATGTCAACTGCCATATGTTGATGTACATGTCCAACTGGTTTCCTCCTATTTTCAGACTACTGATACCAGACTAGTGTTTTATCACGTGGCCACAGATACTCCCCTATTCTGTCAGTGGTTCCAGATCTACAACAGACAACTGTGTGCGAATAGCATACAGTATTGAGCAACAGAGAATTAAAATTCCATTGTTATGAGAAAATCATACTTTTTTCAAGTGTCTTGTGCCATCCCAAACAAAGTACAATAAAATGAAATTGAAATGAAAGCTAAAGGGAATATGCAGTAGGGTTGATAAAGGTCAAGATAAGTTTGACTGGGACTAATGGAAGCGTAGGATGTTTGGTAACATTTGGCATCCTAAACTTGTTTACATGTGACAAAGTAGGCTACAGGACCATATAGTGCTTCTACCCAAGTGGTGGCCCATCATGTCTTTAGGAGCTACAGTCTTTTTTTTTCATTTTTTCCAACCAGGCATTAACCAAGACATATAGCTAGAATGTTATGGAGTGATATTAGTGCCAACACAAACTGAATTTCAGATTCAACATCATATCGCTCCATAGCCTCTAGTGTGCCTGGTTTGGCCAAAGATTACTACACATTGTGGCCCTCCAGGAAAAATACCAAACTCTCTTTGAAGTCTCTGACTTCCTCCCTATAGGCTGTCTCATCGTCGTTGGTGATCAGGCCCTACCACAGTTGTGTCATTGGCAAACTTAATGATGGTGATGGAGCCGCAGGTAAACATGGAGTACAGGAAGGGCCTAAGCAGGCACCCCTGAGGGGTCCCCGTGTTGAGGGTCAGCATGGAGGATATGATGTTGCCTACCCTCACCACCTGGGACGGCCTGTCAGGAAGTCCAGGATCCAGTTACAAATTGTTGCCTACCCTCACCACCTGGGGGCGGCTCATTAGGAAATGACAGGATCCAGACGCAACTGGTTTCAAGTGGCCAAGAGAACTCATGTGATCTCCGACTGCTAGCGAGTGGACGAACTGGGAATCAGACAAGGGAACATTTACATCAATGTATGGATAGAGACTTCAGCTTTCTTCTCATGTGTATATCCTGTAAAACGAGAAACGTTGCACAAACCCCGCACTTTTAAAATGGCTCTGTTCCTATGGAAATGTGCACATGTTTAGAGAGAGTAATTGGTTACATATTTCATGTCGAACCTAGACTTTCAAATCTCTTATTCCCCAACAACTGACAATTGGGACCTCCCCCCTATCTCGGGCTCTGTAATAGTCACATTTTTTCTGACGATTATCAGAATCCCACAGTTCTTAGCTTTCTAATAGTACTTAACTGGCATTCTGCCCCTGAGCAAGGGAGTTAACCCACTGTTCCCCGGGCGCCGATGACGTGAATGTCGATTAAGGCAGACCCCGCACATCTCTGATTCAGAGTGGTTGGGTTAAATGCGTAAGACACATTTTAGTTGAATACATTCAGTTGTACAACTGACTAGGTATTCCCCTTTCCCTTTCCCTAAGCATGTTTCTGTAAGGACCGAAATGTACTTTATGAGGGCAGTATACAATATTATGCATCGTTTATAAAATGCCACCAGAGGGCGTCAGAGTTGAACAGGTTAAGAACAGCTATGGCTACAGACAAACAGGTATTCGTTGGTATAAGTACTTTAAGGAATGAGCAGCAAGATTTCAACAAGCACTTCACCTGTCATTGCAATACAATTCTAACTAGGCCTCTATACAAACAGCAGTAGAGCTAAGTATAGCTTTCCCCCCCAAAAAACACAAAGTTCTACGTAACAAATACCCAGTGTTTTTAATCCAAACCATGAAACAGTGTTTTTAATATGAGGAGAAAACAACCTTTTGTGTCTAAGACACCAAAACCAGTTTGACTTAGGGTAATATATTAACATTCCAGTTTGATCCGGTTAAGATCTGAAGAGTTCAAAAGAGGTTTGAATGTTAAATGCAATGATATACATTCTCAATAAGTTAACACTGTAGGCTGCTGTTGTGTATAGCGTATTAGACTTGGAGGGCTATAGTTCTTTTCTCCAAGGCACAGGTATGGAACAAAACATGCACGGAGGAGGACTAAAATGAACTTCAAAATATCAAGGAAGTGGGATTCAAACATGTGTTAAATCATACAGAAATATGCATGCCAGAGGGATGTTAGAAATTAGATATGTAGACGGGCGAGTCGGTCAAGGATCGATTCAGACAAGGTGGTAAATTGTATGACAAGCGACAGTTTATTCAGAGTGAAGATATCTAGAACAGCGTAATTACGGCTCCCCCGTTAGTTCGTACGGAACGGCAGGCAAAGAGACCGTTACAATCAGTACACCACTTATATATAGAACAGAAAGTAGGTTGATTCTGGAAGATCGGATCTTTGGATTGGTTCAGCTGGGGTGTAGTCTGTAGTCTTCCGCCATTGGCTCAGTTGTTTGTCCGTCATCGTAGAATCCTCTTCGGGCACACAATGTTCAGCTACAAAGGAGATTATGTGTGTGCGCTGGTTTTGGCAGTTAGTGTAATGCGGGAGCTATCCTGTAGGGGACCCCACAGGCTTTACTTTGAGTTGTAGCCCTGTATTAGCAATAGGTTGGTCACCTGCATAAGAAATAGCATTTCTCTACAAAACCCTCTCTTCACGTCTCACCAGAGACGTGACACAACCTAACTAGATCCAGACACAAAGAGAAACTTCTCCCAAGGGGACTATGAAATAAGGCACGGTATTAAACAGAAATAGATATATATGTATTACCATCATGTTCTCCATTCAATCCCACTATGTACTAAGTTGGCTACCAGCCACCTAGGAACTTACAACCCTCATTTAACAGAGCGGAGAACAACAGCTCAAAATAAAAGTAAAATGCTTGTCTACATAAGCCAACTTTTTCCCGCAGGAAAAAGTTGTGATTCCCTCTCTTCACATCTCCAAAGAGATGTGACTTAAACTAGGCAAGTCAGGCGGAATGATCCACTTGCATAACACATACATACATCCCCATAAGGCAACAGCAGATATAATGTAAACCTAATAGGCACTCTCCTCCTCATCCTCGAATTCAAGTAGGTCTTTATCCAGCAGAGGAAACATCTGGGAAGGGGAGGAAGGGTCAATGGCTCTAGAGATAACCCTAGTGATAGGGGAACGGATGCATGGAATGCAACAGCATCCACAGAGAACTAAAATGGCAGCGAACACCGAAATGGATACCAAAATGGAGGACACCAGGGTTTTATATTTACCAAACGCACTCATCCAGGAGTCCCACATCGAGGTATCCATCCCAGAATGAGATTCCATTTTACCATTAAGCGTCCGCAGACCTTCCAGAGCTACGGTCAAGCTACCATCGGAGGCTGTGTTATTAGGGATGAAAGTACAACACTGTTCACCAAACATAGTACAAGCTCCACCTTTCTCCGCCAGTAGCATATCCACTGCAATGTGATTCTGGAATGTCATAAGAGAAGTTGCAGCCAGGCTCTCATGCTCCATACCGTTATCACGCACCTGGCTCTTGTTATCTAACAAAAGACCGCTTGTTCTTGCAACCCCACGCTCTGAATGTGCCCTCCCTTCTGTATTTTTTCAGCATGAGAAAGTCCCCTGGCCCTGACACTTTTAACAATGTTTCAAGTCAGCTATGTTGCATAACACTTACATACATCAACACAAGCCAACAGCAGATAATATGCAATCATATATATGGTAATGGCTATAATGTAAAACACAGGATCCAATAATCCCTCTTTTTCACACCCCCAAGGGTGTGAACAAAAATTCAGCAATGAATCATATAACAGTTACAAAGTTTAAAATACCTTCATGTCCTCCATTCGATCCCACTATGTACTAGATTGGCTACCAGCCACCTAGGAACTTACAACCCTCATGTCAAAAGAGAACAACAGCTCATTCAAAAACAGAACAAAAGAAAATGGTGTGAAATTTAAGTCCCCCTTTTGACACCCGCAAGGGTGTCACTTAGCAAAAACAGGATAACACTTTATTGTTTATTGACATGTAAGATACAGGATAAAACTTTGGTCATGGAAAACAGAGTAAAGCAAAGCAAAGCATTATTATAAACCATCTGGTCCTCTCAGCTACTCCTATCCTGCACCAGTTGGGCTTCATGCCACCCAGGGACTCGAAACCTTCACAACAGGGAGAACAAACATACTGGAAAGAAAACCTATCATAAAAATGTATAACAAGGAACTGTGGTGGTGTAAGATTTATTCTACTACCTCACCCACAGCATACCATGGGTCATCCTCAGTCAGTCTCATCCTCCCCTGAAAGCATGCTTCAGTATCAGCATCTCCAACTGGAGCATCAAGCAAAGGCATCATCATGCCTGAAGCCTTCACCACATCTGTAACAGACTTCTTGAAACACGGTATGATGCAAGCAGCACAACACATCAATAACAAAAATACAAGAATTAGGGTCAGAAATCCAGTAACCACCATACTAGTGTACTTACCAAAACAGGCTCCCACCCAAGAGAACAGGCCAGACTCCTCCACCCCCGCCATGGTCCTCATCTCAGCAGATAGTGCATCAAGCCCACTAAGGGCCTTAGATATACTACCATCTGGACTGGTGTTATTAGGAATATACGTGCAACATTGTTCACCGAACATCTTGCAGACGCCCCCCTGACTGGTAAGAAGCATATCCAAAGCAAGTCTATTCTGTCTGGCAACCCTAGATGTGGCCTCAAACTGTTCAGACATACCAGTGAGTGCATCACGGGGGTAATTAACAAAACGCTGTTGATCATAGTAGATGTAATGAGTCCATGCAGTCTGCCTTGCATCCACTATGGCTGGACCTATAATCCATCATTCCTACCCAAGACCTGAAACTCATGAGGAACCCCCACTGGCACTCCCAACAGGTTAGTGTGTATGTCAACTACATCCTCTGTCCATGGAGCACTAAGTCTATGTCTCCCATGGAATGGAATGTTTTCAGGTCCCCTGGATACAGAACCCAACAGCTGTTCAGCAGTAACATCAACAATGGTCAGTGGAATTATCAAACTGGTCAGAGCACACGTACCTTGCCAGTCTCCTCTAAGAATGGGTCTCAGCACTCTTTTGGGTCCACAGATCCACCACACATCAGCCAGACCACTAGTTTGGTTTAGGCCTGTAACTGGCCAAGTGGAATTAATGGTTATGTTACTACTGCAATCAGCTTCAGGCAATCTCTATAATCAATGCCATTACCTGTACCCATGATGCAACTGTAATTGCCCCCATATGCCTCAACACCCCAAGGGGCCCGATGAGGAGGTACTGTAGGAGACACAAGGCTCAAAGAGGAACAGAGTTGAATTGGGCTGAACCTGGTAAAAACCTCTCAGAATACACAACCACCCCTCTCCTTCTCCTATAGCAAATGGGTGTGTAGCCAGAACAGGTCTAGCATGACCAATGTTTCATGTAACTCATGCAGTCCTTTCTTTTCAGGGTCTTAACTGTATACCTCATATAAGACAGCCACAAATTGTCCCTACCATCAAAACCAGTCTCAGTGCCTAATTGATCAATAGCTGAATAGTCTCTAACATTAATTACCTGAATGGGATTTTTAACACAGTGGTGGCAGGTTCGGTCCAGGGGTGGTAGAGGAGTGTGTCTGGCCCTGGTTCGTCTGGGACCTCTGGTTTTTGCAGCACCTTAATAGAAAACACACCCATCGTGTCTGTCCCGGTCCTTTGTAGTCCGAGGGTGTAAGTGCCTGCATCAGAGAGCTTAATAGTTTTGATGGTTAGTAGGATTTCATCACCTTTACAAAGTTCAACAGTGCTCCCAGGTTTTCCCCATATCATGGAAAACCTATCCACCTTTGTGGGATCCCCTATGCTATAAGGATACCCTCTTCTCCAATCCCAGAACTGTCCCAAGTCGGTTATCATGTAATCCCCATACGGACACCCTCCCAATTTAATATAATGTAATTTATAATTTTCGTCCACTTGTTCTGTAGTCATACATTCAGCACTCCACGGGTCAGAACCTGGAATCCGCTGGTACATCACCATCTATTTCCATCGATTTCTCCAGAGTCCTGGAAATAAGGCCTCATACACAGGGAATTAGACAACAGCCCCATAAAACTAAAACAGTCACACAGGTGAATTTAGCCCATAATACAGTGATCATAATATTTTCCCCATTTTCTGAACATACTATCAAACCCAATTATCAGAGAAGTATCCACCCCAGAGTTTTCTGTCAACCCGTGAGCCAGGGTGGTCAAACCAGCTGAGGCTTCAGGTACTGATTCATCCGGAGCTGTGTTATTTGGGATGTCACCCACGATAAGACAGCTCAGACAAACAGCTTCCATGTGAAGCCCCACCCTTTCCCCGAGAACACATCACTTAGCAAGAGCCAGACACATCTTCACTTCTATGAACAAAAACAGGGGTGACAGGACAGGGAGGATTTTCTTCATTCGAGAGATGGCCCCCGGAATTCTGTTAATTCCAGTTCTCCTCTCGAACACTGTTTATTGTTCGACAGTGTAAATGTGTCCTACCCTCCCGCCGTGCGATATGAATCCGGGTAGCTCTTTCAGCTGGCTGTCACCAGGAGAACTTGGTATGGTCCCCCCAACAAGCCTCTGGGACTGGATTGAGTGACTTCACCTGTAGTTCACCTATAATGCATAAAATGCTGGACATACAGGCTTGGTTAACAAACAGTTTCTCATATGTTTTATCTGATTATATCTTTACCTTCTATGCCCATTTGTTTAGCTACATTTTTTTAATTATTAGTTTCTTATCCAATAGGCCCCATCCTATCCTAGACCACAATTTACCTATCCCCCTTTTGATACCTGGCTTTGCCCAGGTAACAACCTTACCTACTCTAAATAATGACTTAGGTAAGATTAGTATATTATCCTTCTGTTCTGACATTATCATGTAGGAGTGCCCCTTTAATTTTCCACATGTCCAATTCTCCCTTTTGTCTCCACTCAGTGACTGTTATCTACACATTCTGTTATCTTTGCTCGTCCTGGCTCCCTTCTAAAACTTCTCCTCTCTGCTCTCCAACCGTCAAGGTCTCTGCAGTGCGGGGGAGGGCTCTTCTGTCTGCCTTTTCCCATGTTTCCACATTTTAACTAAATGTCTCACTGTTTGGCTTTATCTAAACTCATGGATTTTTTATTTTTAGAAAAACATGTCTATGGTGGCAATTTCTAAAGTCTTTATATAGGTTAAGTAAACTCCACTATAATTAAGTTACCTTAAAAAATAAATTAAATTTAAAAAAAAACTTTTTAAATCTATTTTTTTTTTTTTTTAAACAGTATTACCCATGACCACAAATTCATTATTCAAATGGCACCCCCTTGTGGCTGATCAGACCACCCGAGAGAGCCATGAAAGCAGGTCAAAGGTTACACCATCCCCCTACATTCGTGTTCCATACCATATTAGACATATTAAAGAACCCTTTATCCTTAAAATAAAATAAAAATCACTTGTGTAATTAAAACTCATAAAATAAAAAACTCATAAAGGTTCCATATGTGAGCGTGCCTCTTTAAAATATCATGTCTCTGGGAACATGGAAATCCCCTTAACCCAAACATGTACTACAAAAACAAAACCTAAAAATTATGATAATCCCCTCAAACTCAAATTATTTGTCTCGATGTTTCATGTCTTATTCGTGTTTCTCCAAATTGTCTCCCCAAAATACTTCTTAAATACCCAGCCATTAGACAGACACACACAACTGTGATAAATGTGCACTGTCCCTTTAACATAACAACCTCAGCCTGCAATCCACTCTGCGGGCCTTTCATTGTTCCCCATAATGAAAACAGATTCTAATGTTAGTATACCTTGACCTCCTGTTTAATTTCAATGATGTTATCTGAACAATCAAACCAAAATCAATAACCGGGAAGTACTTGTGTAAATTAATTAAAATAACTAAATAAATCTAACTTATTTCTCAGCACTCAGCACTTACCTAGTGTATATCTTATCTATTACTCAGTGGCTCAATTAATGTTTAACGTAAGTATGTTCAGATGTTGATTATGTAATTGTACAATATTAGTATAGGTCAAACCTCATAATATAAATCTACAAAAATAATTTTACGTTAATAGAGTTTAACACTCTTTCCAACAGTCATGCACCCCCCTCAATATTCTATGATATAACTCTCATCAGCAAGCCTGCGACTTTTTCAACATTCTCACCGGTACCAGCTCCAACTGAAATACCTAATGTACCACACTCGCTTGGTCCCCGACCTCATTCATACCGATATTAGTCCCCGACTGAATATCAAGCGTATTTCATGCACACGATTTGAGTCTCACAAATCTTCATTTACGCCAGTAAGCTTCAATCTACACCATACACACACAAATCTTCATTCACCCCAGCAAGCAGACCAGTGGGAGACGCAATGGCCCCGCCTTCTGTTCATTCTCTGTTTGGTCCCTTGGTTCTTAAATACATGGCTTTTATTTCTTTCAACTTCCTTGTCTCTGGCCTCCTGCAACGTCCCTCTCAACTCACATTCCATTGTTTTCAGCTGGGCCCCTGTTGGCGGCCCCCCTCCTAGATAACCTGCTTGTGTCCATCTTAACTTCAATCCCTCCCAAACTTTCTTTATATGCTTCCATTGTTCCTTTCCCCCTGATCTATATTCTATTTTTTGTTCTAGGAACTCATTAAACCTCAGCTTTGGAGTATTGGGGGTCGCCATTGTGAATTTGCTTTAAACGTAATTTAATTTAATTCAATCGGAATTTAATCGTAGTTTTAATCGAAATTCTCTCCTTCTATCTGAATATAGTTAGCATATACTTCGCCCGACGTTGATTAATACCCACGATGTATTCGAAGAGACACTGCTGCTCGTGCTCTGTCTTATCTCTGAGCTTCTCCTTCGTATATTCAGTTCGAGGAAAAAAACGAATGGGTTGGTATAGCATTTGTGGAGCGCACAACCAAGGGATCTATTCGACTATTTAGTCTCAATATTTAAATATTATATTCAGATATTATTTCAATTATACATCAGTCATTTCGTTCCTGATTATACATTTAACACAAAAGTCATAGGTACATACAATATAGAAGTTTCGGATTTATCCAATACCCCTTATTATAATTCTATCTCTCTCCCTCTATCTAACCACCAACAATCTTAATGGAAACAATTACAACCACATTGCATTTTAATATAAACAGTTACAAATAGACAAAACAAGACAAAACAACACGTTATATCTCTGACCCCTGAAAGCCGATCCTTATCAGTGAATTTCTATCAGACTGAGCCGTACCGGGTCGCGGGACAAAATTACAATTTATCCCCTCGGCGCCAGATTTAATGAATAGTAATTAACTACCCCCTTACTGATCTCTATTCCTGATCCCTATCGAGCTGACCCCTATCAGAATTATTACACATGTCCGACCCCTATCGGTGAAACTCTATCAGACTGAGCCGTACCGGGTTGCGGGACAAAATTACAATTTATCCCCTCGGCGCCAGATTTAATGAATAGTAATTAACTATCCCCTTACTGATCTCTATTCCCGACCCCTATCGGAACTATCCAGGCCTTAAAAGTGATCACTCATCATTGAAAGCTATCAGACTGTGCTGACCGGGTCACGGGTCACAAAATTACAATTTATCCCCTCGGCGCCAGATTTAATGAATAGTAATTAACTATCCCCTTACTGATATCTCATCAATGATTTATATCACACCGGCCGTCGCCGGTTCGTTACTACATATGTTCACTACACTGTTCTTTCGACTCGTCAGCAAATTATAAATTTACACAAGAATTCATACTTACTCGGAAATACTGATCAAAATTTAGACAGACTATACGACAATACGCAAAGTTTGATTTAACAGGCTTTGCTTACCTTATTTATGGTGCACCTTTAGATCAGTTTCCCGAGTTGAGCAGAAATGTTGTCCTCCCCCGAAAGTCTTCACCCGTCCTCCGTGAACCGTCCTTTCACCAACTCGCCCTCTCACACCCAAATCAACTCACTTCGACTGGATCGTTAGTAAACTATCCTCTGCCTACCAAGTTCTGTTAGAAATTAGAAATGTAGACGGGCGAGTCGGTCAAGGATCGATTCAGACAAGGTGGTAAATTGTATGACAAGCGACTGTTTATTCAGAGTGAAGATATCTAGAACAGCGTAATTACGGCTCCCCCGTTAGTTCGTACGGAACGGCAGGCAAAGAGACCGTTACAATCAGTACACAAGTAGGTTGATTCTGGAAGATCGGATCTTTGGATTGGTTCAGCTGGGGTGTAGTCTGTAGTCTTCCGCCATTGGCTCAGTTGTCTGTCCGTCATCGTAGAATCCTCTTCGGGCACACAATGTTCAGCTACAAAGGAGATTATGTGTGTGCGCTGGTTTTGGCAGTTAGTGTAATGCGGGAGCTATCCTGTAGGGGACCCCACAGGCTTTACTTTGAGTTGTAGCCCTGTATTAGCAATAGGTTGGTCACCTGCATAAGAAATAGCATTTCTCTACAGGGACCATTTTGAAACAAAATAGTAAAATAATTTCTTTGTGGGAAGCATTACATACATTTTTGTGTGAAATCATACAAATCTGCCATTTCAATGAAAATACAGTACTGCATTCAAAAACCCATCTCGTAGAATTTGATTAGGGTTATTAGTCACAATTTGCAGGAGTAGAAAGGTTCATGTTCCCTTACAGAGTTCAAGTATGCCCCATAACTTCCTCCAGTAGCCTCTAACATCAACCTAACTCCAAACTGCAGTAGTGAGTGAAACTCGTCTATAGTTGATGCGTGATAGTCGTGCTGGTTTGCAGCATATGCATTCTCCATACTGTGTCAACATGCGCCAGACTGTAGAAAACCCACTCAAACGTGTTTCTGTAAAACACGAGTAGCAGCAGAGAAAAAAAAAGATTTCAGTACAAATAAATAGGATCGATTGAGCATGTCACACCTGAAGAAAGGACTCTCACGATGGCCGTCTTCGACACTCTGCCAGCTGACATCCAAGCAGGTGAGTAACACTTAGAGAGCACTCTGACAGGTGTCGTTTGTCATGACATCTTAGCAGAACCTTTCAACTGGCCAGTGTTAAGAAGCTACGGTTTACATCCTGATCCTCTTTTTTCCCTTAACCGAGGATGTTGCTGTGGTCATCCCGGATGTCACCCCACACCATGCAGAGCTAGGAAAGGGGCAGTCCGGCGATTATTTTGCCGGCTTTGGAGGGCAGTGTGCTGCTGCGCCTGCCACAAGGAAGAGGAGGAACAATATTAATTATTCATCAGACCTTCAGAAATGGGATTGAACCATAGACCATTAAATTATTTGCATTATAATTGAACTCAATTCTGCTTTTCTTCTGTTTACTACTTAATTTCAGAATTTCTATAAACTTTCACATTGTAAGTGTGGAGTAGGTTGTATAAATAAGTGGGAAACATCACAAGTTTGTGCAAAAGCTAATTTCACAACTAAATATACTCATCAGAAAATTTGGGGATTAACTTCAGAGCGCATGCATTTCAAGTATTAGCTCTACCGTAGAGGTACATCCCCTTACTATATAATAGAAGGGTTGCCATTTTGAGAACTTTTTTCTTCTTCAAAGTCCTCCAGTGAAAGAACCTTCCCATGGTACCAGCTATCTTTCAGTAAGGAACGGATGGGATTTGAACCCATGATCTTCGGTTTACAAGACCGATGCCTTACCGCTTGGCCACCATGCCACTCTATGCTGCAAGATATTTATCAACATTCTGGAAAGTAGTAGTTGTGTAATGTGAATTTGGCACACAAATAACATCTCTGTTTCCTGTGAGAATTTCAACATTCTGGAAAGTAGGAGTTGTGTAATGTGAATTTGGCACACAAATACTCAGTGGAGAACCTTGGGATTGAACCAAGTACTAAAATAGCATGCACTCCCCCTCTGAGAGGGAATTTTATTTGCAGATAAAATGCAATATTAATACAATGTACTTTTTATATACACCACTCCATTGAAACTACAATGAAATGATAGCAGCAATTCTAAATACAAGCAAGTATGGACAGTCATCTAACCCATGAACTTCAGTTTTTGAAAATGATGCAATTGAAGTTGGCAACCATGCCACTTCTGTTACATAAATGTACGAACAGGGATTGAACACATGTTCTTCAGATTACAAGAGCAAATTATTTAGCATGTCTCTGTTTCCTGCTGAGAATTTCAACATTCTGGAAAGTAGGAGATGGGCCATTGCAAAAATTTTAATGGAGAAGCTGGGGATTGAACCCAGGACCTCATACATGCAAAGCATGCGCTCTACCACTGAGCTACATCCCCTTCCTGGGAAAGAAATGGTTTTTTCTTATTTTTTTAAATTTCACCTATATTAATCAGGTAAGCTAGTTGAGAACAAGTTTTCATATTCAACTGCGACCTGGCCAAGATAAAGCAAAGCAGCGCAACACAAACAACAACACAGAGTTACAGATGGAATAAACAAGCGTACAGTCAATAACACAATAGAAGAAAAAAAAGAAAGTCTATATACAGTGCATGCAAATGGAGGTAAGGCAAGAAATAGGCCATAGTAGCGAAGTATTTACAATTTAGCAAATTAACACTGGAGTGATAGATGAGCAGATGATGATGTGCAAGTAGAAATACTGGTGTGCAAAGAGCAGAAAGTATATTAAAACAATATGGGGATGAGGTAGGTAGATTGGGTGGGCTATTTACAGATGGGCTTTGTACAGCTGCAGCGATCAGTTAGCTGCTCAGATAGCCGATGTTTAAAGTTAGCAGTGTTGCCAACACCTCAGTAAGGAAAGTAGCTATTGGCTGTCCTAAAAGTCACTAGAAGTTGCTAAATGATGTCATCGCCTAATTTGCATAATTGTCCATGTAATTGTGATGGACACTGTAGGAGTGAGGAATAACATTGTGGAAGAGACAAAAAGTGAGTAAAATGAAAATGTCTGCAAGTATTCAGAGGGGTCTGAATACTTGCTAAATACACCGACTAAGTCGCTAAGTTGGCAACACTGAAAGTTAGTGAGGGAAATATGTCTCCAGCTTCAGCGATTTTTGCAATTCGTTCCAGTCATTGGCAGCAGAGAACTGGAAGGAAAGGCGGCCAAAAGAGGTGTTGGCTTTGGGGATGACCATTGAGATATACCTGCTGGAGCGCGTGCTACGGGTGGGTGTTGTTATCGTGACCAGTGAGCTGAGATAAGGTGGAGCTTTACCTAGCATAGACTAAAAAGATGACATGGAGCCAGTGGGTCTGGCGACGAATTTGTAGCGAGGGCCAGCCGACTAGAGCATACAGGTCGTAGTGGCCATATCAATACAATTGACCTTTTCTTTACACTGTTCTAATGAAAGTTCATTTCCATAATATCATCTAGCTTCCATAAACGCCGAACAATGATTGAACCCATGTGCTTCAGTTTACATAAACAGATGACTTAGCACATCTATTTCCTTCTTAAAATGTCAACATTCTGGAAAGTGGGAGTTGTGCAAAAGCTAATTTAATTAGACTCACTTTGACTTTATATAGTGCACCAAGAGAAGGTTTCTTGATTAAGACCATACTGGCTGAGTACGCCTGATCTCGGAAGCTAAGCAGGGTCGGGCCTGGTTAGTACTTGGATGGGAGACCGACCTGGGAATACCAGGTGCTGTAAGCATTTTGTCACTGCCTTGTGGAATTTCAACTCTTTGTCCGTTTTTTCCCACAAGGCTGAAATATGTGCCCTCGCTTTGAAATAAGTAAGCAAGGTTAATGTGTATTTCATCCAACAATCTGTGCTGCAAATTATGGCTACAGTATATGCAATTTCTTCCACTTTTTGAGTGACACAAAGATGCTTATCTAAATGGTGAAAATGCAACAGCTGTTAATCAGACTCACTTTGACTTTATATAGTGCACCAAGAGAAAGTTTCGTGCTTTCGACCATACCGGCCTGAGTCCGTCTGATCTCGTTGTTCTCGGAAGCTAAGCAGGGTCGGGCCTGGTTAGTACTTGGATGGGAGACTGCCTGGGAATACCAGGTGCTGTAAGCTTTTTGTCACTGCCTTGTGGAATTTCAACTCTTTGTCTGTTTTTTCCCACAAGGCTGAAATATGTGCCCTCGCTTTGAAATAAGCAAGCAAGGTTAGTTTGTATTTCATCCAACAATCTGTGCTACATATTATGGCTACAGTATATGCAATTTCTTCCACTTTTTGATTGACACAAAGATGCTTATCTAAATGGTGAAAATGCAACATCTGTTAACCCTTCGAAACAGCCCCTATGACCATTTTAAGGCACATCCGTTTGGCACAGGAAGCTGAACGTGAACACATATCCTCATTGGGGTATGCTTTTACAGAATCCTGAGTTTTAAGTCTATACGTTAAGAACTGACTGATTTACACAAGGTGAAATTCACTATTTCTATCAAACATCAGTTTGGGTATGGAAAAACACTTTTAGGGTGATTTTAACCACTTCCGGTTGCTTCAGGAAGCTTAGAATCAACACAGGTAGACCTCATAGTGGGCTGATGGATTGTCATCGAATACAGGTTCATACGGCATTCATAACCCACATAGGCTTCAGGTTGAATTTAGGGTTGCAGGCAATGTATTCCTAATGGGAGAGAAGTCAGTGAAAACTGTTTGAGGTAGACACCTTCTTTTAACTGTTAAGGGTTAATACTACACGGTCAAGGTTAGGCTTACACAGATCGGGAGGACCTCAGGAATGTACCTGAGGTCGAATTGTGCTTCTCACCCTAACGGTTCTCTCACTGTCACCAAAAAGCAAATGACATTTAGGGCCAGACTTCATTTTGGGCCTACTTTTTCTCATGGTAACTGTGCTTAGACCGAGCGAGCTACAGTCAAGCGGGGCATCTCGTTGAACTTGGCACAGACTAGAGATTATGGTAATACCTTTGCAGGCTCTGTGTGTCTTTAAGCACCACACTTTGTCACTCCATCCTTGCTGTGTGTGTGTGTGTGAGAGAGCTTTTCTTTGACATCTGTTGGGAAAATGTTGTCGTGGACATAGAAATATAACACGATTAGATGTTCTATGAAAAAGGTGTACTTATGAGAGCAAAAACCTTGGGGGGGGGGGGGGCAATCAGTCAAAACATTGAAGGGGATTTTACAGGGCCCTAATGGACTACAGACATTGACAGTATCCTAGCCTAAAAACAAATGCTGAATGCACTGCCTAGATTTTGAGGTAAACGCATTGTCCATTATTTGATTTGATCTGGGCAGGGCAGGGAAGCACTAACAAACTGCATTTAGTCCAATAAAAAGACACAACATTATTAGGGTGATAAATAAAAGGCCCTAGTCCATGAAGTTGTCATAAGTATGAACGTAGGATGTGCCCTCTTTCCCCCCCCACAAGAGTGAAATATATGGTCTGGAAATGCAAGCAAGGTTTGAGCTTTTCAGTGTGTGTCACAAGGTGACAAAAGGCTCGTTGTCACGCGGCCTGGTCAGGAAGGCCAATGTGCGAGTGATGTTGACCACATAGTAGCAGGAAACCTTTAACCTTAAAAGAGTATGCAACTTCAATAGGGGAAATATGCAACTTCAATAGGGGAAACTTCAAGCAGTGGAGTGGACACACTGATAGTAGAGGCACATTTTCCCTGTATACAAAGTATTGAGCAATTGGTGAAAGAAAAAAAACACCCTATAACAGCTAATAGCTACAATTGTGATGCGTAATGCACTCATACAGCATGAATTGTTGATAAACTCTGTAGTAGAGGGGAATTGCTTATTACAACCTACAGAAGCACACAGGCCATAAATACACAGTACCCATCACCTCAGGGTAATAGTCATTTTACCTTCCTGGTGGTGCCACAGGAGTTCACAGTGAAGTGGAAGTGGGCGAAGCGATCTTCACTGTAGGTGGGACACCAGGCGAAGCAGACTCCACCTTCATCGCCAGCGCAGTCATCGTTTAGTTTGAGAAACACTCTTGGAGGTGGGGGATCAAAAGACAGGTAGCCATCAGACCTGGGTTCTGTATTTGTTACACTTAATTGAGCTTGCCGAGCACAGTAGAACCAATGGAATAGCACCAAATATGCAAACCATGCCCATCTGGTTCTCCAGATTGAATTGAAGAATACACCTGAAGTCGTAAAATGTCTAACTAGTCATTTGTTATGCTAACTATCTAGCAAGAGGTTGCATAGCAACATCATCAACTTCCGGTTGACAGGTGAAGAGCTAGTACACGCGACTGAAAGCATACTGTTCGTTTACAGGTTGGAACAACCTATTTCGTATGTTTTTGCGGTCCTTTTTTGGAACCGTATAAGCTTAAATGTTGCGGCATCCTGCAGCACATCTTGCGTGGTTCCGCATAATTCTATGGCACGTTATTTAAGTGTCAGCCAAGATGCAATTTACCACTCATCACTGATCCTTTCACCTTCATCCATCTCAGACGTACTCTCATCTGGGCTACCTGCACAGCCTACCTCATTACAGATGTGCAGATCCACCAACCAAACGCACCACTACATTCACTTCCAAAACCGAATGTTTTGATCGAACACAACATTTTTTAAATAATAATAATTCAATGTCCAAAGTCAGATTCCGCACTCATCTGGTACGTTGTGATTCAAACTGTAGCCCAAATGAGCGTGCTCTGGTATCAATGCTCATCGGGAGAAGTCCTCAACTTCAAAACGTTGTTTTCTACAGCAAAGCTGGCTTACCTTACGTATTCACTACTGCACTTGTTTATTGCAATTGAATGGTAAAAACACATCCAAGAAACACCCACATCAAACCACACCCCCAAGACAATTCTTGTTTGCCTTCAGTCATGGCCGCTAGCATTTCTTAATGAGCATTGATGAAAAACAAGAGCTGTGCTCGAATACCCACACTAACATACTGTATACTACATACTTAATGAGTATATACTGAATATTATATATTATTAGTTCATTTTAGTATACTGTAAACGAACAGTATGCTTTCAATTGCGCATTCTAGCTTTTCACCTGTCTACCGGAAGGTGATGCTGTTGCTATGCAACCTCTTGCTAGCTATCTAGCATAACAAATGACTGGTTAGACATTATACGACTTCAGGTGTGTTCTTAAATTCAATCAGGAGTTCCAGAATGCGCTCATGAATTCAGAGCTTTGTCAGATTGTCTGTTTGTAAATTCAGAGCAGAGTAGACAGCCAGAGCGAATTTACAAAAGCACCCGAATGTCCATTGAGAACGCACAATGACTATACCATTTAGCTAAACTCAGAATGACGGGAATAATCACGTCAAACATTGGGTAGTTAGTTAGATAGCCTATAGTTATTATACTGTCAAGTTTTATCTATAAGTAGCCAACTAACGTTAGGTATCTAGCTAACAACATACCGGTACATACTGCTGTACTGATACGCTATGTGGTTCGTAAGACCAGTGTAGCTAACAAATTGTCAGCCAATATAACGTGTAAGTTAACTTATTTAAAAAGTAATTACTTTATTACATTGCTCAACATTTTCTTAATATTTGTCATAATTAGTTAAAGCAATGAATTTGTATCCGCTCTCGTTGTACTTCGACTGCATATTTTCCGCCATTTCCAACAAATCTGGAAATTTCCCATTTCCTGAAGAATTGCATTATTGGCCCTAAAGTACTGAAACAGTGTCCTCTTCGTGTATTCCTCATATTTTGGTGAATTTAGTACGACATCCTGGAACATTTGGCATACTAAATATATCCATAGTATTTTTTTATTTCTATTTTATTTCACCTTCATTTAACCAGTTAGGCTAGTTGAGAACAAGCTCTCATTTACAACTGCAACCTGGCCAAGATAAAGCAAAGCAGTTCGACACATACAACAACACAGAGTTACAGATGGAATAAACAAACATACAGTAGAAAAAGTCTATATACAGTGTGTGCAAATAAGGAAAGGATAAGGGAGGTAAGGCAATAAATAGGCCATGGTGGCGAAGTAATTACAATATAGCAATTAAACACTGGAATGGTAGATGTGCAGAAGATGAATGTGCAAGTAGAGATACTGGGGTGCAAAGGAGCAAGATAAATAAATAAATACAGCAAGGGGATGAGGTAGTTGGATGGGCTATTTACAGATGGGCTATGTACAGGTGCAGTGATCTGTGAGCTGTTCTGACAGCTGGTGCTTAAAGCTTAGTGAGGGAGATCTGAGTCTCCAGCTTCAGTGATTTTTGCAGTTTGTTCCAGTCATTTGCAGCAGAGAACTGGAAGTAAAGGCGGCCAAAGGAAAAATTGGCTTTGGGGGTGACCAGTGAGATTCTCCTGTTGGAGCTTGTGCTATGGGTCGGTGCTGCTATGGTGACCAGTGAGATGAGATAAGGCGGGGCTTTACCTAGCAGAGACTTGTAGATGACCTGGAGCCAGTGGGTTTGGCGACGAGTATGAAGCGAGGGCCAGCCAACGAGAGCATATAGGTTGCAGTGGTGGGTAGTAAATGGGGCTTTTGGATTGGAGATGCTTAATGTGAGTCTGGAAGGAGAGTTTACAGTCTAACCAGACACCTAGGTATTTGTAGTCCACATATTCTAAGTCAGAACCGTCCAGAGTAGTGATGCTGGACGGGCGGACAGGTGCGGGCAGCGATCGGTTGAAGAGCATGCATTTAGTTTTACTTGCATTTAAGAGCAGTTGGAGGCCACGGAAGGAGAGTTGTATGGCATTGAAGCTCATCTGGAGGTTAGTTAACACAGTGTCCAAAGAAGGGCCAGAGGTATAGAGGTATACTATGATATATTTATACAGGTATACTATGACCAATAAGCATACTAAATACTCAATTCATGTCACAAACAGTACAGTTAGTACGAGTATTCGAACACAGCTAAGGCCAAATGAGGAAGTGCAGTCACCTTTTAATCCTGAATGACAATTGTCTTGCCTCATAGAGATAGATAAATCTTCTTAGGGCTGATCGATATGACAACAGCCAGTGAAATGCAGGGCGCCAAATTCAAAAGAACAGAAATCTCATAATTAAAATTCCTCAGACATACAAGTATTTCACACCATTTTAAAAATACACTTCTTGTTAATGCCACCACAGTGCCCGATTTCAAATAGGCTTTACGGCGAAAGCACCACAAACGATTATGTTTGGTCAGAGACAAGTCACAGAAAAACACACTCATTTTTCCAGCCAAAGAGAGGAGTCACAAAAATCTGAAATAGAGATAAAATTAATCACTAACCTTTGATGATCTTCATCAGGTGACACATAGGACTTCATGTTACACAATACATGTATGTTTTGTTCGATAAAGTTCATATTTATATCAAAAGAATCTCAGTATACTTTGGAGCGTTATGTTCAGTAGTTCCAAAAACATCCGGTGATTTTGCAGAGAGCCACATCAGTTTACAGAAATACTCATAATAAATGTAGATGAAAATAAAATTGTTATGCACAGAATTAAAGATATATTTCTGCTTAATGCAACCGCTGTGTCAGATTTCAAAAAACCTTTACGGACAAAGCAAACCATGCAATAATCTGACTACGGCGCTCAGAGCCCAAACAGGCCAAAAAGAGGTCAACAGAAGTCAGAAATAACATTATAAATATTCACTTACCTTAGATGATCTTCATCTTCATCAATCCCAGGAATCCCAGTTCCACAATAAATGTTTGTTTTGTTCGATCATTTATGTCCAAATAGCTACTTTTGTTAGCGAGTTTTGTAAACAAATCCAATCTCACGAAGCGTGTTCATTAGGAGCAGACGAAATGTCAAAAAGTTATGTTACAGTCCGTAGAAACATGTCAAACGATGTATAGAATCAATCTTTAGGATGTTGTTAAAATACATCTTCAATAATGTTCCAACCGGAGAATTCCTTTGTCTGTAGAATTGCGATGGAACAGAGCTCGCTCTCATGTGAACGAGCGTCACGAGCTCAAGGCATTCTGCCAGACCTCTGACTCATTCCCCTCTCATTCGCCCTCACCTCACAGTAGAAGCATCAAACAAGGTTCTAAAGACGGTTGACATCTAGTGGAAGCCTGTTGACATCTAGGAAGTGCAACATGACCAATATCCCACTGTGTCTTCAATAGGGAATGAGTTGAAAAACGACCAACCTCAGATTTCCCACTTCCTGGTTGGATTTTTTTCTCTGGTTTTTGCCTGCCATATGTGCTCTGTTCTACTCACAGACATCATTCAAACGGTTTTAGAACCTTCAGAGGGTTTTCTATCCAAATATACTAATAATATGCATATCTTAGCTTCTGGGACTGAGTAGCAGGCAGTTTACTCTGGGCACCTCTGGACAAGAAGATAATAAGAAGCCATAAGAAGATAAAAGACTCATCTATGTATCTGTGCCAATATAGTGTCTGTGACAGCATGGGCAGTGCCATTGAGGCTATCTTCACATTAAAGTAGTAACATTTCTTCTTCACAATTGTCTGAGCCCTTCTGATGACCCGATTGGACATGACTTCAACAGGGTCACCAGTAGGGCTCAGCCAAATGAAGTTGGTAGTCCCACCCAGTTGACTACATTCAAATTGTGAAAGTGCATGAAATGCAGCATTTTGGCCATTAGAGGCCAATATCTTTCTCTCTGTCTGGGCTACAATTGTAGACGGTTGGGTAATTATGCTTTTCACCTGTGAAAGGCTGTTGTGCTGCTAATGAGGGAGTTCTATTAACCTGAGCCGAGGTGCACCGGTCCATGGCCCCTGACATGAATGGATAAAAGCGGTGAGGGCGGAGCACCCTTCTAAAATTGAACAGTAGCCTTACATTTAGGTGTTTGTCCTAACACTACACAGCTGATTCAGATTAACAAGCTGGATGATTATTTGAATCAGCTTTGTAGGGCTAGGGGAATAAAAAGAAAATGTGCAGCCCTTTGGGGTTCAGGTGACTGAGTGTGGGAAGCCTTTGTCATAGGGTAAAAGTTGCATACCCCTGGGCTGTAGGCTGCACACTTTGGGTCAAATATCAGGTTCTGTAGCTGGGTATTTTATCAGAACAAATCTGTTCTACAATGATTATTTTCCTTAGCTCAGGGTAAGTAGTAGCAGGCCTAGGAGAGTCTTATGCGACGCAAACATTTGAGTTGTGTTCTTCCTCCTTTTAATCATAATAATTTGTCAAATGCCTTACAGGTTGTTTTGCCTATTGATGGCAGCTGTGGGCATACAAGCACAACAGACGCCTATAAGTATGCATTTTGCACCTTGCAAATTTAAGCACTAAGTGTTTGACAATATTTAAAATATGTTTTTTTTAACTAACCTTTCCTATTCCAGATGACCTCAACGCTGAATGCCTTGGTAACGTTATTCGTTTGAGTGTCGCTCCTCTTTTTGAAGATGTTGACGCTGTCTTCAGTGAGTTTGCCTCTTATGATTCTCTTTCTCTCCTTTCATAATTCATGGCTTGATATTGCTTGTCAACTATTGTGTTCACACCATCTCCGTCCCTTCCAGATGACACACAAATCATAAACCTGACGCCTGGCCTTGCTACTCAGTGTGGATTCAGCTTTAAATTTGACCCCATGGGGAATGCCATGTTTTTTGCTTCTCTTCAAAACTGCTTTTCCCAAAACATGGTACCCTAAGAACTGTAGTGTTTGCTTGTACTTCAAATGGACAGTTTGCCTTTCAGTGTCACTGCATTTGCAACTCGTACTGTAGCAATGTCATTTTATTTACCTTTGACATGGAGTCATGCTGAGACCAGGCTCTTTTACAGATGAGCCCTGTCTACACAAAGATACAAGTCAATATTTGCATCACTAGATGGAAAAATGAAATAACTGAACCCATTCTTCAGTAAAAGGTCCTCAATAAGCCTGAGTTGCCGAAGTCCGGTTCCAGAAACATTGAAGCAGTTTTTACTTAACTCTGTGGATATCAAAAGGATCTCCATTGTTAGCCACCCCTTGGTCTGGTATCTCTTACCTCTAAGTTAACGATGACGTAAGGTACAGCAGAAGTTTATGGAGAGCTTTCAGAGGGCCAGCCAACTTTCTGATACAGACTGCAGTGATGTGAACTATTGAGCTCTACTCCTGTAGTGTGGCTTCAATACAGTGGCAGCTGCATTCATATAGCCAATTTTTGCCACAGTCTATAACTTGCATGAATGTCACCTGAATATTTTTTTTGCTATATAATGAAGGCTTTTTTCCCTTCCCCCTTCATTTTAGGATGATAAGATGTTCAGCTTGGTCATGCAGTTCAGGCTGCCAGGAAACCACATGACTGAAGACCCTGTTTATAGAGTGGGCAAAACCTGTAGCTACACCCCCTGGACCTCCCGAGAGATTCTGTGCGACCGCAACTACATGGAGGCAAGTGAGCAGAGCATGCCCCAATGGACATGTTTACAGTCCCGCTTGTCGTACTGCCTGTATAAATGATCTGTCTAGAGCTACAACTGTCCAGTGTTTCATTTCTTCTCGACACAACGTAGAGTTCTTGACTCTCTCAATTCCCTCGCGTCTTCAAAATGCACATAGAGAACTTTAGAGG
>NW_022264589.1:0-5000 GCF_002021735.2 Oncorhynchus kisutch
GAGATGGAAAGAAGAAAAAGAAGGAGAGAAGAAAAAGAAGGCGGAAGAACGGGAGGAGCGGAGAAGAGGCTCCAGTGAGGGGTCTGTGGGCGGTGTGCTAGAGGGATCCCAATCCTGTGTGAGGAGTTGGGGTCCCCTACATATGGCCCGAGGCAAAAGGGAGGGAGGGGGAGGGTGGGTGGTGGTGAGAAACCCAGGGTGCAGGGCACCGTGCCTAACACACTGCCTGCATCCTGGGTTGGAGAGATGGAGGAGGACGGGGGGGCGTCAGGAGTGGAGAGGACGTCCCCGCGGTGGAGATGGACCAGGGGAGCATCAGGTGAGTCTCCTGGTTTTTCTTTGGTTTTTGGGGTTTATTGTTGTAAATAATTAAATGAATAGTTCGTTTCTTTTTTTAGTCTAAATGTTAGGCGGTTAAGGAATAATGTTAAAAGGAGGGCGGTTTTTTGTTATTTAGAGGGTGTGGGGTTGATTTCTGTTTTTTACAGGAGGTTCACCTGAGGGATGGTGGGATGTGTGTAGATTAAGAGGGAGTGGGATAAGGGGGAATCTTTTTGGGGCATAGGAGGGGTGCACTCAACAGGAGTAGGGATTCTGTGGGGAATAGAGAGGTTAAGGTAGAGAGAGCACTTTTGTTATAATGCAGGGTAGAGTATTGGGGATAGATGTAAAGTATAGAGAAGATATAGGTTAATGGGGTGTATGGCCACAGGTGGCGGCAGACAGGAGGGAGATGGTGGACTGTCTGGCGCCCCTGTGTGTTACAAACAGGCACTTGGTGATAGGAGGGGATTTAATATAGATTTAGGGGTAGGTGGTGATAGCAGTGCAGGCGCCATCACTGGGCTAATGGCTTGCCATGGTCTGGTTGATGGTGGCCTGCACACTACTCCGGCAATGGTCGGTCCTACATGGCGCAACTCCAGGGGGGTGGTGGGATTTAGTTAAGGTGAGGATTATAATATAATATTGTAGAAGGAAAAAAAGGGAGGAAAGGAGGGAGGTGGATCGTATTCAAAGGTTAATTGAACTCGAGTACGAGGCAGGCAACCTCGGCGGGTCGATTGACTGGGAGAGATTCTCAGCCCTCAAGGCGCAGCTCAGGGAGCTGCAGGAGCAGAAGGCTCGAGCTTTCCTGGAGCGTGCGCATAGTGGCTTTCTAGAACATAATGAGACTTGTTCCGCTATGTTCTTTAAGTGGGGCGGCAGTGTAGCCTAGTGGTTAGAGCATTGGACTAGTAACCGAAAGGTTGCAAGTTTCAATCCCCGAGCTGACAAGGTACAAATACTGTCGTTCTGCCCTGACAGGCAGTTAACACCACTGTTCCTAGGCCGTCATTGAAAATAAGAATTTGTTCTTAACTGACTTGCCTAGTTAAATGAAGGTTTAAAAAAAATTAAAAAAAATAAAAAATAAGGCGGTTAGGGCCAGGCAGAGTAGGAAGGTAATGCATGGAGTTAGGGAAGAAAATGGTAGTATAGTAAGTAAACCAGAGGAAATGGTCAGGGTGACAACTGATCATTTCCAAGGTTTATTTAAGGAAGGGAAATAGATGTAGAGCAGGAAAACATGTTTTTAGAACACTTGTCCCGGCGATTGCCAGAGGACATTAGAGACGTGATGGAGGCCCAGATCTCACTAGAAGAGGTTGAGAGCGCTCTTAGGAGGATGGGAAAAGGGAAGGTGCCTGGGATGGATGGGCTGCTGGCTGAGTTTTACCTCAAGTTTTTGGGGTATACTTGGACCAGTGGTTCTTCGAAGTCTTGAAGGCCATCCTTGAGAAGGGGGTCCCGGGGGATCAATGGCTGTTGGTGTGCTGTCACCTTCTTATAAGAAGGGGGAAGCAACTGACCTTGGCAACTGGCGGCCATTGACCATGCTGTGCGTAGATTACAAGATTCTTGCAAAGGTTTTAGCAGACCGGTTGCGCACAGCCCTTCCCTACGTCGTCCACGAGGATCAGACGTGCGGGGGTAGAGTGCCGCTCTATAGATGGAACCTACAGTTGATCAGGGATTCCATCGCTTGGGTTGAAGATAGAGGGCTGCCTTAATGGTAGCAGCGCTAGATCAGGCGAAAGCTTTTGATCGCGTGAATAGATCTTTTCTATTCAGGGTGTTTAGGTAGATTAGGATTTGGGGAGAAGTTTATAGGATGGATTCGTACATTATATGTCGGAGCGGGGTGTCGAGTTAGTGTAAATAGTCACTTAGGTGACGTTTTTTGACCTCTCGTCTGGGGGTCAGGCAGGGATGCCCACTCTCGGCTCTCCTCTTCGTTCTGTACATGGAGCCTCTGGGGCTGCCATTAGGGCAGACACAGGGGTGGAGGGCTTGTTGATCCCTGGGAGCAGTGGGCTGCGTGTTAAGATGACGCAGTACGCCGACGACACTTCCTTGCTGTTGTGCAAGGACTCGTGCCTGACAAGGTCTCTTGCCATCATTGGGGATTTCACCCAAGCGTCGGGGGGCGGTTCTGAATCATGCAAAAGTCTTCCGTTAAGTATTTCGGAAGATGGCGCGGTAGACGGATGTGCCCGGGGGGTTATCCCTCTGTGAGGGGGCCCTGAGGATTCTCGGGGTACATTTTGAGACCTCTGGCTCAGCGACGCTGAACTGGAACATGGGTATCGCAGTGGTACAGAAGAAGCTAGCAATGTGGAAGGCTAGGTATTTTGTCTTTTGGGCAAGGTCCTGGTACTAAAGGTGGATGTATTGCCATCTCTTTTGTATTTGGCATACATCTACCCATTGCCGACTTGTCTGAGAAGGGTCTCTAGTGAGGCTTGTGTTTCAGTTCATGTAGGGTGGCAGGTACGAGTGGGTCGCCAGGGCGCGCATGCTCTGTCCCATCGGGGGAGGGAGGTAGGTGGGTACCACATCTCCCCCTCAAGCTGGATGCGATTTTTGTTTCTTTCTTGTTGACGGAGCTTGCTCATCCAGGTAATACACCCGTCGGTTACTTCCTGCGGGTGTTCTTCTCGTATCAGGCGAGAAGCGTAATGGTGTGGTCTAACGCAGGTCCTCGGGCGGAACAGCCCTGGGAGGGAGTGCAGGCTCAAGGACCTGAATTGGTTGAGCCTCCACAAGTGCTTGCCGGTACGTTCCATCATGTACCGGCATAGTTTGTCGCGATCCCCCACCTGTCCAAGATCTGCTTGTGGCAGGGAGGAGACTGTGCGCCATGCCTTCTGGGACTGTGCCTTTGCCGGACTAGTATGGGCTAGGCAGGCAGGGAGGAGGTCAGGCAGGCAGGGAGTCCTGCGCCTGTAGCGGGCATCTCGTCAGTCTGGGAGGGAGTGCAGGCGCGGGGCCTGGACAACAGGCTCAAGGACCTGAATTGGTTGAGCCTCCACAAGTGCTTGCCGGTACGTTCCATCATGTACCGGCATAGTTTGTCGCGATCCCCCACCTGTCCAAGATCTGCTTGTGGCAGGGAGGAGACTGTGCGCCATGCCTTCTGGGACTGTGCCTTTGCCGGACTAGTATGGGCGTTGCTAGGTGTGGTTAGGAGTGACTTTGTGTTGACATGGGCTAGGCTAGAGAGAGGCGTAGGGAGAGTGAGGGGAACGGATAGGGACAGGTTTCTGCTCTGGCTTCTCATGAGTCTCTTTAAAAAGGGACTGTGGGAAGCCAGGCAGAATTTAGTCAAGACAGGGAGAGATTGGGGGGTGGAAGGGATAGTGAGGAGGGTCGAAGGTGATTTGAGGGGGAGGATGAAGAGGGAGGAGAGGAAGTGGGGGGCAGCATGCGGCACGGGAGAGGTGGAAGGGGGGATTAGGGATGGGAGTGTTAGAGTGAGATTTGTAAGGGGATAGATTAGGGAAGGGGAGATAGGGAAAGGGTTAGGTATTGGTTAGGTATGACGGGGAGGGACGATGCTCCCCTGAGGTTTGTTTTTGTTTGATGTTTTTGTAAATAGAATTAATTAAGAATGAATGAGAATTATGATTTTGTAAAGTATGAATGGTATAGATGGTAGTAAATTATTAAAAAAAATAATAATAATAATCTGTGCCAGGCTATAAATGACACAGAAAATATCTAGTTAACATTGTATTTAATGTAGTTTTACTATCTGTGCCAGGCTATAAATGACACAGATAATATCTAGTTAATGTTGTATTTAATTGATCACAGCTTTCTGCTTTCCATGTAGAGTTTTTGGTAAAGAACATTACATTTGATTATTTTGTCAGTAATGGCTGCAAAAATGGGAAAAAATCTTGGTTTATCTTTGTCAAACATGAGATGACACAAACACACAGAGACAGTGTTGTGGCAAAGCTACCAGGAAACTATCAATCATGGGAACATTGCTCAGATTTGAACATCTGACCATGCTGGTGATATTGCAGAGAGAAGGGAGTATCTGAGGAGAATTGTTGTGTTCACATCAATGTTAGGAAGACAAGGACTCTCTTTCCGTGACAATGATGAATCTAGTGAAAGCACAAATAGAGGGAACTCTCAATAGTCAAACTAAAATACAACTCAAACAACTTCCTAGAGGTGTTCTGTACCTGTCTGTCCAGGAGGGAGGAGAGTAGAGCAGGACCAAGAGGTGTTCTGTACCTGTCTGTCCAGGAGGGAGGAGAGTAGAGCAGGACCAAGAGGTGTTCTGTACCTTTCTGTCCAGGAGGGAGGAGAGTAGAGCAGGACCAAGAGGTGTTCTGTACCTGTCTGTCCAGGAGGGAGGAGAGTAGAGCAGGACCAAGAGGTGTTCTGTACCTGTCTGTCCAGGAGGGAGGAGAGTAGAGCAGGACCAAGAGGTGTTCTGTACCTGTCTGTCCAGGAGGGAGGAGAGTAGAGCAGGACCAAGAGGTGTTCTGTACCTGTCTGTCCAGGAGGGAGGAGAGTAGAGCAGGACCAAGAGGTGTTCTGTACCTGTCTGTCCAGGAGGGAGGACAAGGCCTGATGGACCTGGAGAGCAGGGTGGCAGAGGTAAGACTCAATGAGGTGTAGAGAGACTACTGAACCTACTGTCTCTCTCTCTGTCT
>NW_022264589.1:10000-22500 GCF_002021735.2 Oncorhynchus kisutch
TACAGTATCTGTATTGATAGTCCATACTGGTCTTTACTATGGTTCTACATACAGCACCTGTATTGATAGTCCATACTGGTCTTTACTATGGTTCTACATACAGTATCTGTATTGATAGTCCATACTGGTCTTTACTATGGTTCTACATACAGTATCTGTATTGATAGTCCATACTGGTCTTTACTATGGTTCTACATACAGTATCTGTATTGATAGTCCATACTGGTCTTTACTATGGTTCTACATACAGTACCTGTATTGATAGTCCATACTGGTCTTTACTATGGTTCTACATACAGTACCTGTATTGATAGTCCATACTGGTCTTTACTATGGTTCTACATACAGTACCTGTATTGATAGTCCATACAGGTCTTTACTATGGTTCTACATACAGTACCTGTATTGATAGTCCATACTGGTCTTTACTATGGTTCTACATACAGTACCTGTATTGATAGTCCATACTGGTCTTTACTATGGTTCTACATACAGTATCTGTATTGATAGTCCATACTGGTCTATACTATGGTTCTACATACAGTATCTGTATTGATAGTCCATACTGGTCTTTACTATGGTTCTACATACAGTATCTGTATTGATAGTCCATACTGGTCTTTACTATGGTTCTACATACAGTATCTGTATTGATAGTCCATACTGGTCTTTACTATGGTTCTACATACAGTATCTGTATTGATAGTCCATACTGGTCTTTACTATGGTTCTACATACAGTACCTGTATTGATAGTCCATACTGGTCTTTACTATGGTTCTACATACAGTATCTGTATTGATAGTCCATACTGGTCTTTACTATGGTTCTACATACAGTATCTGTATTGATAGTCCATACTGGTCTTTACTATGGTTCTACATACAGTACCTGTATTGATAGTCCATACTGGTCTTTACTATGGTTCTACATACAGTATCTGTATTGATAGTCCATACTGGTCTTTACTATGGTTCTACATACAGTATCTGTATTGATAGTCCATACTGGTCTTTACTATGGTTCTACATACAGTACCTGTATTGATAGTCCATACTGGTCTTTACTATGGTTCTACATACAGTACCTGTATTGATAGTCCATACTGGTCTTTACTATGGTTCTACATACAGTATCTGTATTGATAGTCCATACTGGTCTTTACTATGGTTCTACATACAGTATCTGTATTGATAGTCCATACTGGTCTTTACTATGGTTCTACATACAGTATCTGTATTGATTTTTTATTATAGTTTATATTTTACCTTTATTTAACACAACATTAAACAACACTATAAACACACATACAGTACAACAATTACATATTACATTACAAACACAAACATCTTGACTAATAACAGCTGGCCTAAAGACAATAACACTCTTCTATGATATAGACATCGATCAAGTGTTTAAACTCCACCAAGGAAACTAGATCATCACATTTTAAAATGTTCAGGAGAGAATTCCAGAACCACGTTGCTTAGTAAAAGGGACTGCAGTGTGCTTTAACACAACATTAAACAACACTATACACCACGTTGCTTAGTAACTAGAACTATTTCCACCAGGACCTGTTCTACCTCTTGGTTCTGTTAGAAGCAAATCAGAATGGGACCGTAATTTATATTTATTTACTGACCTGACTAAAAAATAACTATGGCATTTTACCCAATAATAATCAGTGTATACCCGTGTTTAAGCCTACAATATGACCTTATAAATCAGTGTATACCCGTGTTTAAGACTACAATATGGCCTTATAAATCAGTGTATATCAGTGTTTAAGCCTACAATATGGCCTTATAAATCAGTGTATATCAGTGTTTAAGCCTACAATATGGCCTTATAAATCAGTGTATACCCGTGTTTAAGCCTACAATATGGCCTTATAAATCAGTGTATACCCGTGTTTAAGCCTACAATATGGCCTTATAAATCAGTGTATACCCGTGTTTAAGCCTACAATATGTCCTTATAAATCAGTGTATACCCGTGTTTAAGCCTACAATATGGCCTTATAAATCAGTGTATACCAGTGTTTAAGCCTACAATATGGCCTTATAAATCAGTGTATACCAGTGGTTAAACCTACAATATGGGCTTATAAATCACTGTATACCAGTGTTTAAACCTACAATATGGCCTTATAAATCAGTGCATACCAGTGTTTAAACCTACGCAAGGTAGATGACCACCAGCCAACAGCGCTGTAGAGATCACAATGATGTGTTAGACGTTTCTGATTTGTAATGAACCTGAGGGCTGCATGATACACTGAATCAAGTGCTCTCAGGGTCGTGGCTGAGGCCTGCATATATATAACATCACTAAAATCTAAAACCGCCAGTAATGTACATCATACCAGCTCCTTCCTGGCCTCCAGAGAAAAACAAGCCTGATGCCAGTAATGTACATCATACCTGCCGTCCATGTTGCTGAAACAGTGCTGTGGCCAGAACTAAAGCCTGACTGCATCCATGTAAAACCCTCCATGTTGCTGAAACAGTGCTGTATACAAAAAGGAACAGTGGTCCCAAAATAGAACCTTGCGGAACACCTGAGCACAACTCTATGGAGTTGTGTATGATTTGATAGGTAATTTATTAACCAATCTAGATCATGACTTGTAATTCCACAACATTTTAACCTTTGCACTAACACAGCATGTTCCAGTGTCAAAAGCCTTGGAAAAATCAATAAAGACAGACACACTTCTTGTCAAGAGCACAGTGGATGTCACTTAAAACCGTCCATGTTGCTGAAACAGTGCTGTGGCCAGACCTAAAGCCTGACTGCATCCATGTAAAACCCTCCATGTTGCTGAAACAGTGCTGTGTCCAGACCTAAAGCCTGACTGCATCCATGTAAAACCGTCCATGTTGCTGAAACAGTGCTGTGTCCAGACCTAAAGCCTGACTGCATCCATGTAAAACCGTCCATGTTGCTGAAACAGTGCTGTGTCCAGACCTAAAGCCTAACTGCATCCATGTAAAACCGTCCATGTTGCTGAAACAGTGCTGTGTCCAGACCTAAAGCCTGACTGCATCCATGTAAAACCGTCCATGTTGCTGAAACAGTGCTGTGGCCAGACCTAAAGCCTGACTGCATCCATGTAAAACCCTCCATGTTGCTGAAACAGTGCTGTGTCCGGACCTAAAGCCTGACTGCATCCATGTAAAACCGTCCATGTTGCTGAAACAGTGCTGTGTCCAGACCTAAAGCCTGACTGCATCCATGTAAAACCGTCCATGTTGCTGAAACAGTGCTGTGTCCAGACCTAAAGCCTGACTGCATCCATGTAAAACCCTCCATGTAGCTGAAACAGTGCTGTGTCCAGACCTAAAGCCTGACTGCATCCATGTAAAACCGTCCATGTTGCTGAAACAGTGCTGTGTCCAGACCTAAAGCCTGACTGCATCCATGTAAAACCGTCCATGTTGCTGAAACAGTGCTGTGTCCAGACCTAAAGCCTAACTGCATCCATGTAAAACCGTCCATGTTGCTGAAACAGTGCTGTGTCCAGACCTAAAGCCTGACTGCATCCATGTAAAACCGTCCATGTTGCTGAAACAGTGCTGTGTCCAGACCTAAAGCCTGACTGCATCCATGTAAAACCCTCCATGTAGCTGAAACAGTGCTGTGTCCAGACCTAAAGCCTGACTGCATCCATGTAAAACCCTCCATGTAGCTTAAACAGTGCTGTGTCCAGACCTTTAATGCAGTCAGGACTGCATTAAAGAAGTTGTTTTCTTGGAGGCCTTTAGCTGCCTACTAACTAAGGACTCCAGGACCTACTAAGGACTCCAGGACCTACTAACTAAGGACTCCAGGACCTACTAACTAAGGACTCCAGGACCTACTAACTAAGGACTCCAGGACCTACTAACTAAGGACTCCAGGACCTACTAACTAAGGACTCCAGGACCTACTAACTAAGGACTCCAGGACCTTCTAACTAAGGACTCCAGGACCTACTAACTAAGGACTCCAGGACCTACTAACTAAGGACTCCAGGACCTACTAACTAAGGACTCCAGGACCTACTAACTAAGGACTCCAGGACCTTTGACAGAACAGACGGTTTTGATTTGGGACGATAGTTGTCAAGTAGCGAAGGATCTCCACCTTTCAGGAGAGGCAGTACAAAAGCATTTTTAAATAAACTGCCTGCATCTATAAAATGCTGATTCAAGGCCTTCAGAATGGAGGTTCTCTCAGTTACTTCCTGAGTGTCGACCAACAATAGTTTGGGAAGCTGTGAATCCTCTTTTCACTCCAAACCTTTCACTACTTGTCAGAATGTGGAGGGATTATTTAAATGATCTGAAGTAGATTTCAGGTAGTGGTCTGCTTTCACTTTTCAGATCAAAGCCACACCCATATTTCAGACGTTTAAAAGCCATCCAATCATCTGCTGAACCAGACCCTCTTGCTTTATCCCACGTAGCATTTAGTTCCCTTATGATTTTAGTACGTTCCTCAGTAAACCAGGGATTCTCTCTGCCCTTCATCCTGAATTTATTTAAAGGGGCCTATTGCGTACATCCTGGAAAGCATTGTGGAAGTAAGAAAAGGCTCATTCAACATCAGGGATTAATTCCATTCTATTCCATTTAATTCTGGATACATCATGTAAAAAACCTGGAATATCAAACAGCTTCCTGTTTCTTTTCGTAATGACACGTGGAGGATGTTTAGGAATTTGACCATCTCTCACACAGGCAATAGCACAGTGATCAAATACCAGAAGCATTAAAACGATGAGGAGTTTTGGTTCAGATCAAATCAATCAAAGAGGATTTCAGAGGAGACTTTATGTTCAACCTCGTTACACTGTTGACAATCTGAGTGAGATTATAGGTATTGTATAGAATGTAAAGTTGATCAGAGCTAGATGTTAACCAGTCCTGATTCAGATCACCCATCAGGACAAACTCAGAGTTGACATGCTGTGATAATCTGAAAATACAATCCAGAGAGCCAACAGTATCAGATGGTCTATAACAACAAGATACAACCATATTTAAACAGTATCAGATGGTCTATAACAACAAGATACAACCATATTTAAACAGTATCAGATGGTCTATAACAACAAGATACAACCATATTTAAACAGTATCAGATGGTCTATAACAACAAGGTTTAGTAGAAGTCAGACCGCTGAGAACTTGTGTTTTACGTAAACAGCAACACCACCACCCTTAGATCGACCATCTGCACCTAAAACATTCTAACCATTTATGCCAATATTTTTGTCTTTAATAGATTTTTGTAGCCAGGTTTCAGAAAGCATCAATACATCAGGGTGGGCAGGTTTTATCCATATATCCACAGAATCATAATTCAGCAGCAGACTTATTACATTCACATGCAGAAACTACAGGCCGCTCTGACTACTTCATTGGACAGAATGTCAGGACCTGGGTCAGATCGCACATTTCCAGACCGTAGAAGCAGCAAGATAATGGCCAGTCTAGATGGATCCAACATGTGGATTTATAGACAGCACTTGAAGGACAATCCATAGTCACCAGAATCTTTAACGCCACAACATTCAGGAGATGTGGAAAGTCCAGGGACACGGTTCAGTACCAAGAAAACAGTCCTGACATGTCAGAGCAAGAGTCCCATTTCTCCCATGTTGTTTGGGAGAAATGTGCATAGATCTCACGTGCATTTATGGAGCAAGCGTGTGGTTTCTCCCAAAACTCAAGGGAGAAACAGTCAGCTATTTCCTCATTCACAGAGCAGGCGTGTAGTTTCTCCTACACCTTTGAACAGCAACATTATCCTTTATTGCCTCATCTTTGATCTGAGAGAAACACAGCATTAAGCAATCTAAGACATGTAGCCAACACAACGCTGAACCCTCATTAAATGAGCTAAAAACAATCCTAAATAATAATACAAACATAGTAACAATCACTAATCAAATAGTCCAACAGCAGATCAGTCAACAAGTCATAAATGTGTGATGTAGGAGAGCAAAGCTACGGGGAGAGAGAGAGTGGAGAGGTCACCTGTACCAGACTGGGAGAGACAGACCAGAGCAGGAGAGGGCACCTGTACCAGACTGGGAGAGACAGACCAGAGCAGGAGAGGACACCTGTACCAGACTGGGAGAGACAGACCAGAGCAGGAGGGGACACCGGTACCAGACTGGGAGAGACAGACCAGAGCAGGAGGGGACACCTGTACCAGACTGGGAGAGACAGACCAGAGCAGGAGAGGACACCTGTACCAGACTGGGAGAGACAGACCAGAGCAGGAGAGGACACCTGTACCAGACTGGGAGAGACAGACCAGAGCAGGAGAGGACACCTGTACCAGACTGGGAGAGACAGACCAGAGCAGGAGAGGACACCTGTACCAGACTGGGAGAGACAGACCAGAGCAGGAGAGGACACCTGTACCAGACTGGGAGAGACAGATCAGAGCAGGAGGGGACACCTGTACCAGACTGGGAGAGACAGACCAGAGCAGGAGAGGACACCTGTACCAGACTGGGAGAGACAGACCAGAGCAGGAGAGGACACCTGTACCAGACTGGGAGAGACAGACCAGAGCAGGAGAGGACACCTGTACCAGACTAGGAGAGACAGACCAGAGCAGGAGAGGACACCTGTACCAGACTGGGAGAGACAGACCAGAGCAGGAGGGGACACCTGTACCAGACTGGGAGAGACAGACCAGAGCAGGAGAGGACACCTGTACCAGACTGGGAGAGACAGACCAGAGCAGGAGAGGACACCTGTACCAGACTGGGAGAAACAGACCAGAGCAGGAGAGGACACCTGTACCAGACTGGGAGAGACAGACCAGAGCAGGAGAGGACACCTGTACCAGACTGGGAGAGACAGACCAGAGCAGGAGGGGACACCTGTACCAGACTGGGAGAGACAGACCAGAGCAGGAGAGGACACCTGTACCAGACTGGGAGAGACAGACCAGAGCAGGAGAGGACACCTGTACCAGACTGGGAGACACAGACCAGAGCAGGAGAGGACACCTGTACCAGACTGGGAGAGACAGACCAGAGCAGGTGGGGAGCAGTGCAGCAGGTAACAGGGTATGTGAGAGTGTCCAGAGATTAGTCTTTCCTTGGAGCAGGACACAGAGCAGAACTAGGACAGCATCTTACTTTCTGCACTACAGAAACTACAGGACCAGTCAAAAGTTGGGACACACCTGATACACCTCATAGACAATCAGGTGAGAACAAATGATAGTCCCACTAAACCCAAACCAGATGGGATGGCGTATCGCTGCAGAATGCTGTGGTAGCCATGCTGGTTAAATGTGCCTTGAATTCTAAATACATCATAGACAGTCTCACCAGCAAAGCACCCGACACCATCACACCACCTCAACATCAAGTGAAATGTGAATGACTTTCTATTTCTGCAAGGAAACCACAACTATGGAAATATGTCCTTTGGTTTAATGAGTCCAAACTTTTGGTTCCAACTGCTGTGTCTTTGTGAGAAGCAGAGTAGGTGAACAGATGATCTCTGCATGTGTATTTTCCCCCGTGAAGCATGGAGGAGGAGGTGTGATGGTGCTTTACCGGGGGCACCACCATGATAGTCACACTTAACCAGCATGGCTACCACAGCATTCTGCAGTGACACTGTCAGGAATCTATCATTTGACCCATCAAACCTCCAGGCTGTGTGAGGGCTACCTGACCAAGAAGGAGAGTGATGGAGTGCTGCATCAGATGACCTGGCCTCCACTTGATTTGTTGAACACGTTGTTGGTTACTACATGATTCCATATGTGTTATTTCATAGTTTTGATGTCTTCACTGTTATTCTACAATGTGGAAAATAGTAAAAATAAAGAAAAACCCTTGAATGAGCAGGTGTGTCCTAACCTTTGACTGGTACTGTATGTTAAGGGGATGGTTCACCCCAATAGGAAGGTTCATACCTCTAAATACCATCTTATTAGATGGATCCATTTCCCCCCATTAGTTTGGGATTCAGACCTGCAGTCATCTTGATTTCAGACCACTTTCGAGAAGTAACGTTAATAATGTTGAATATTTAATAAGCAGTGTCTGATTGAGTTTGTTGTAATGGAACCAATAGAAAAGTCCTAAAAGTACAAACAAACCAGCCCACCTGGAGGACAAAGGAAATGCTCAAAGTGTTGGAAAGATTTCGAATAGTATTTGAATCCAGGGTGTTATTCGTTAGAGAACACTGTAGCAAAACATTTAGCAACAGAATTATTTTAGTTCAGTTAGTCCCTTAGTGTTTCAGTTCATATTCTTCGGTTTGGTGCCTCGTGGATATGATTCATGTCTCCGTGGAAACATCAATGTAAATTCACCTTTGATTTTTACTCCTCACTTCCCCTTTCAGGTCCATAGGGTTTTACTGCCCCCTGCTGGAGACTGGAGCACACTGCAGTCCCTTTCAGGTCCATAGGGTTTTACTGCCCCCTGCTGGAGACTGGAGCACACTGCAGTCCCTTTCAGGTCCATAGGGTTTTACTGCCCCCTGCTGGAGACTGGAGCACACTGCAGTCCCCTTCAGGTCCATAGGGTTTTACTGCCCCCTGCTGGAGACTGGAGCACAATGCAGTCCCTGGCTTTCTTTGTGCAGCTTGATGAGGCCCTCATCAATACAGGTACTGTATGTAGAACCATAGTAAAGACCAGTATGGACTATCAATACAGATACTGTATGTAGAACCATAGTAAAGACCAGTATGGACTATCAATACAGGTACTGTATGTAGAACCATAGTAAAGACCAGTATGGACTATCAATACAGATACTGTATGTAGAACCATAGTAAAGACCAGTATGGACTATCAATACAGATACTGTATGTAGAACCATAGTAAAGACCAGTATGGACTATCAATACAGATACTGTATGTAGAACCATAGTAAAGACCAGTATGGACTATCAATACAGATACTGTATGTAGAACCATAGTAAAGACCAGTATGGACTATCAATACAGGTACTGTATGTAGAACCATAGTAAAGACCAGTATGGACTATCAATACAGGTACTGTATGTAGAACCATAGTAAAGACCAGTATGGACTATCAATACAGATACTGTATGTAGAACCATATTAAAGACCAGTATGGACCATCAATACAGGTACTGTATGTAGAACCATCTATATAGTAAAGACCAGTATGGACTATCAGATAGGGAACCATTTGGACCAGAGACAGTAATTCCCCTGAACATCTTCCTCATCTGGTTTCTTGAACATCCCTTCACTCCTCCCCTCTTCCTCCCCTCCTCCCTTTTCATTCTATTCTATCAGCCACACCACTAGCTCACCTCCACACAATACATTTACAAGTTAAAGACACACCTTGGAATAAATAACAAAGGAAAACTATTACTAGATGAAGTTGAGTGTTTTTTATTATTTCCCATCACCATAAATCATATTTAATCACTGAACAGTAGCAGACCTAACTTCATCTGTTCCTGACTCTGGATAGTGGATTAAAAAGACCATCAATCTCCAATGATATTAAAGTACTATTCTGAACATTACTGATATACTGAGTGGCAAGTCAAGATATCTGCTGGTTTTATTGTTTGGTCAACAGCACCACCTGCTGGACAGGTTTAATGTTGCTGGACTGAGCAGTATGGGAGGATGAAAGATGACACATTTAGGGCCGGTTTCCTGGACATCTACATTGAACATACTGTTTAGTACAGGACTAGGATTAATCTGTGCCTGGGAAACCAGACCATATAGTTTAGTAGAAAGTAAGTGATACCAGCTTGTAGTGGGCTGACTAGTCCTGAATTGTCCTTTAGTTCCTGGACCATTTTCCATGCAGCTCCAGGTGACAGAGAACACATCATTAGGACCGAGCCAACAAGCTGATCAATGATACTGAGGAGAATTACATAGAGACAGAGAACCAACTGAGAAAACATATCAATGGTTCTGAATGACAACCAATATACATCAACACCAGACATCATGATTCATGGAAATGTACAAGATTAAAACATTGTATTGAATTGTAATTAATAACAAATCAGTTTACAGTTTAACCAGCTCAGCTATAGACTACACCAGCATGACTAGTATCTATGTGGACCCTACTACAGTTATACCAGCTCAGCTATAGACTACACCAGCATGACTAGTATCTATGTGTACCCTACTACAGTTTAACCAGCTCAGCTATAGACTACACCAGCATGACTAGTATCTATGTGGACCCTACTACAGTTTAACCAGCTCAGCTATAGACTACACCAGCATGACTAGTATCTATGTGGACCCTACTACAGTTTAACCAGCTCAGCTATAGACTACACCAGCATGACTAGTATCTATGTGGACCCTACTACAATTTAACCAGCTCAGCTATAGACTACACCAGCATGACTAGTATCTATGTGTACCCTACTACAGTTTAACCAGCTCAGCTATAGACTACACCAGCATGACTAGTATCTATGTGGACCCTACTACAGTTTAACCAGCTCAGCTATAGACTACACCAGCATGACTAGTATCTATGTGGACCCTACTACAGTTTAACCAGCTCAGCTATAGACTACACCAGCATGACTAGTATCTATGTGGACCCTACTACAGTTTAACCAGCTCAGCTATAGACTACACCAGCATGACTAGTATCTATGTGGACCCTACTACAGTTTAACCAGCTCAGCTATAGACTACACCAGCATGACTAGTATCTATGTGGACCCTACTACAGTTTAACCAGCTCAGCTATAGACTACACCAGCATGACTAGTATCTATGTGGACCCTACTACAGTTTAACCAGCTCAGCTATAGACTACACCAGCATGACTAGTATCTATGTGGACCCTACTACAGTTTAACCAGCTCAGCTATAGACTACACCAGCATGACTAGTATCTATGTGGACCCTACTACAGTTTAACCAGCTCAGCTATAGACTACACCAGCATGACTAGTATCTATGTGGACCCTACTACAGTTTAACCAGCTCAGCTATAGACTACACCAGCATGACTAGTATCTATGTGGACCCTACTACAGTTTAACCAGCTCAGCTATAGACTACACCAGCATGACTAGTATCTATGTGGACCCTACTACAGTTTAACCAGCTCAGCTATAGACTACACCAGCATGACTAGTATCTATGTGTACCCTACTACAGTTTAACCAGCTCAGCTATAGACTACACCAGCATGACTAGTATCTATGTGGACCCTACTACAGTTTAACCAGCTCAGCTATAGACTACACCAGCATGACTAGTATCTATGTGTACCCTACTACAGTTTAACCAGCTCAGCTATAGACTACACCAGCATGACTAGTATCTATGTGGACCCTACTACAGTTTAACCAGCTCAGCTATAGACTACACCAGCATGACTAGTATCTATGTGAACCCTACTACAGTTTAACCAGCTCAGCTATAGACAACACCAGCATGACTAGTATCTATGTGGACCCTACTACAGTTAACAAGCTCAGCTATAGACTACACCAGCATGACTAGTATCTATGTGGACCCTACTACTACTACAGACCCTCTCTACACAGAACCTGGTACCAGTTGGTGAATCTGTCTGGATGGTCAGGATATGGTTGGACTTGGCCTGTAAGTGTCACCTTTCTGTTCCCTTCAGACAGAGAGAGGCGTGTCTGTGCTGTGTTTGGGTCCAGTGTGAGCTGACAGGAATCTGGGAGAAGAGCAGAGACCAATGAGGGGAGTCAGAACAATAAGTTAAGTCAGATACTGTATCTACCCTGTCTTTGATTAGAGCACAGCAGAGATCAAATCAGAGAAATATGAGGAGTCAGATAGATACCCAGTCTTTGATTAGATCTACTATTGCTATATATTTCTAGAGGGATTGTTAGGAGTGTCAGTAAAAAGAGACTGTTAGTTACTTCACAATAAAGAGACTCACATTGTAACAACTGTTCTCTGGTCTTGGGCTCTGGAGGCAGTACAACATCCACTATATTCACTACAGACACACAAACACATTGACAGAGAGAGGGAATGTTATCATCAGACCATATTCCACATGTATATGACTAGTAGGGAACTTTCAATGGTCTAAAGTTGATGTTCTTATTGTTTTCAACACACCTGTAGTGGAGATCTTGGTCCATTCTCCTTTAAGGAAGTCTTCTAGTTTCTCTCTCAGTTCAGACACAGTCTTACTCACATCTCCGAAGTACTGAAGAGGACGGACAACGATGCTGGGTAAGTCTGAAGATACACTGATACTGGAGAGAGACTGATACCTCTGGGAGAGAGAGAGAGAGAGAGACTGATACCTCTGGAGAGAGAGAGAGAGAGAGAGAGAGAGAGAGAGACTGATACCTCTGGAGAGAGAGAGACACTGATAACTCTGGAGAGAGAGAGAGACAGAACACAGAGAGACAGACAGAGAGGGACAGAGAGAGAGAGACAGACAGACACAGACACAGACAGAGAGAGAGACAGACAGAGACAGACACAGACA
>NW_022264590.1:0-26428 GCF_002021735.2 Oncorhynchus kisutch
CTCCATCACTCTGTCCATGGAAACAGACCATACCTCTCCATCACTCTGACCCAAGTTTGAAACACAGACCATACCTCTCCATCACTCTGTCCAGGGAAACAAGACCATACCTCTCCATCACTCTGTCCAGGAGATAGGAAACAGACCATACCTCTCCATCACTCTGTCCAGGGAGATAAGAAAACACAGACCATCCTTTAGTCACTCTGTGCAGGGTATAGGAAACAGGCCATACCTCTCCATCACTCTGTCCAGGGAGAGGAAACAGACCATACCTCTCCATCACTCTGTCCAGGGATATAGGAAACAGGCCATACCTCTCCATCACTCTGTCCAGGGAGATAGGAAAAACAGGCCATACCTCTCATCACTCTGTGCAGGGAGATAGGAAACAGACCATACCTCTCCATCACTCTGTCCAGGGAGATAGGAAACAGACCATACCTCTCCATCACTCTGTCCAGGGAGATAGGAACAGGACCATACCTCTCCATCACTCTGTCCAGAGAAACAGACCATACCTCTCCATCACTCTGTCCATGGAAACAGACCATACCTCTCCATCACTCTGCCCAAGGAAACAGACCATACCTCTCCATCACTCTGTCCAGGGAAACAGACCATACCTCTCCATCACTCTGTGCAGGGAGATAGGAAACAGACCATACCTCTCCATCACTCAGTCCAGGGAGATAGGAAAACAGACATACCTTTCGTCACTCTGTCCAGGGAGATAGGAAACAGACCATACCTTTCCGTCACTCTGTGCAGGAGATAGGAAACAGACCATACCTCTCCATCACTCAGTCCAGGGAGATAGGAAACAGACCATACCTCTCCATCACTCAGTCCAGGGAGATAGGAAACAGACCATACCTCTCAATCACTCATTCCAGGGAGATAGGAAAACAGACCATACCTCTCCATCACTCTGTCCAGGGAGATAGGAAACAGACCATACCTCTCCATCACTTTGTGCAGGGAGATACATACAGGTATGCTTTTTTTTAAGAGAATTTTCTTAGAGTAAGATAATTTAGACATATTTTGATCAGAGTGATTCAAATCTAGATTATACTGGTGTTTCTCCTGGAGCAAAACATGAGAATGGACAAAGTAATCAAGTAATCAAAGTAACATGAGTATGACCAAATAATCAAAATGTTGGCTATGGAATTAGAGGTGATAAAGTAAGAGATCTCAAATTGGATTGATTTTCTATGGGTTTAATCAAAATTATTATTTATTTAATTTTTCAGAAAGAATCTCATAGTGCATAAAAATCAAAACCGAAAACAACACATTTAAATTGAGATAGTAGAGATGGAGATTGAATGTCTATATTTGGTTTGTTGTGATAAAGGCTGTGAGTTGAGGCAGTTTGGATTGGACAATGCAGTGTACCTTCAGGGGAGGGACATCGATGGTCCAGCCAGAGAGAAAACAAAGACAATCTGACAAACAGACCTGTAGCGCTTCATCAGGTCACCACAGCTGCTTTTCCGACGGTCAGGTCCTCCATATGACCCCGCTCCTCTGTAGGTACTGGTCTTCCATAGGACCCCGCTCCTCTGTAGGTACTGGTCCTCCATAGGCACCCCGCTCCTCTGTAGGTACTGGTCTTCCATAGGACCACTCTCTGTAGTACTGGTTCCTTCCGTAGGACCCCGCTCCTCTGTATGTACTGGTCTTCCATAGGACCCACTCCTCTGTAGGTACTGGTCCTCCATAGGACCCGCTCCTCTGTAGGTACTGGTCCTCCATAGGACCCACTCCTCTGTAGGTACTGGTCTTCCATAGGACCCGCTCCTCTGTAGGTACTGGTCTTCCATAGGACCCGCTCCTCTTTAGGTACTGGTCCTCCATAAGACCCGCTCCTCTGTAGGTACTGGTCTTCCATAGGACCCGCTCCTCCGTAGGTACTGGTCCTTCACATGACCCGCTCCTCCACAGGGTACTGGTCTTCCATAGACCCGCTCCTCTGTAGGTACTGGGTCCTTCACATGACCCGCTCCTCCATAGGTACTGGTCCTCCACATGACCCGCTCCTCTGTAGGTAATGGTCTTCCATAGGACCCCGCTCCTCTGTAGGTACTGGTCCTCCACATGACCCGCTCCTCTGTAGGTACTGGTCTGCAATAGGACCTGCTCCTCCGCGTAGGTACTGGTCCTCCATAGGACCCACTCCTCCGTAGGTACTGGTCCTTCACATGACCCGCTCCTCCGTAGGTACTGGTCCTGCAATAGGACCCCGCTCCTCCGTAGGTACTGGTCCTCCACATGACCCGCTCCTCCGTAGGTACTGGTCCTCCACATGACCCGCTCCTCTGTAGGTACTGGTCTGCAATAGGACCCGCTCCTCCGTAGGTACTGGTCCTCCACATGACCCGCTCCTCTGTAGGTACTGGTCTGCAATAGGACCTGCTCCTCCGTAGGTACTGGTCCTCCATAGGACCCACTCCTTCCGTAGGTACTGGTCCTTCACATGACCCGCTCCTCCGTAGGTGCTGGTCTGCAATAGGACCCGCTCCTCCGTAGGTACTGGTCCTCCACATGACCCGCTCCTCTGTAGGTACTGGTCCTCCATAGGACCCCCACTCCTCCGTAGGGTACTGGTCCTTCACATGACCCGCTCCTCCGTAGGTACTGGTCTGCAATAGGACCTGCTCCTCCGTAGGTACTGGTCCTCCACATGACCCGCTCCTCTGTTGGGTACTGGTCTGCAATAGGACCCGCTCCTCCGTAGGTACTGGTCCTTCACATGACCGCTCTTCCTCCGTAGGTACTGGTCTCAATAGGACCCGCTCCTCTGTGGTACTGTCCTCCACAGGACCCCGCTCTCTGTAGGGACGGGTTCCTTCCACAGGACCCGCTCTCTGTAGGTACTGGTCTTCACAGGACCACGCTCCTCGGTAAGGTAAACTGGTCCTCCATATGACAGGGCTCCTCCGTAGGTACTGGTCCTTCACATGACCCGCTCCTCCACAGGTACTGGTCTTCCATAGACCCGCTCCTCTCTAGTACTGGTCCTTCACATGACCCCGCTCCTCCATTAGGTACTGGTCCTCCACATGACCCGCTCCTCTGTAGGTAATGGTCTTCCCATAGGACCCGCTCCTCTGTAGGTACTGGTCCTCCACATGACCCCGCTCCTCCGTAGGTACTGGTCCTCCACATGACCCCGCTCCTCTGTAGTTACTGGTCTGCAATAGGACCCGCTCCTCCGTAGTATGGTCCTCCATAGGACCCACTCCTCCGTAGGTACTGGTCCTTCACATGACCCCGCTCCTCCGTAGTACTGGTCTGCAATAGGACCCGCTCCTCCGTAGGTACTGGTCCTCCACATGACCCGCTCCTCTGTAGGTACTGGTCCTCCATAGGACCCACTCCTCCGTAGGTACTGTCCTTCACATGACCCGCTCCTCCGTAGGTACTGGTCTGCAATAGGACCTGCTCCTCCGTAGGTACTGGTCCTCCACATGACCCGCTCCTCTGTAGGTACTGGTCTGCAATAGGACCCGCTCCTCCGTAGGTACTGGTCCTTCACATGACCCGCTCCTCCGTAGGTACTGGTCTGCAATAGGACCCGCTCCTCTGTAGGTACTGGTCCTCCACAGGACCCCGCTCCTCTGTAGGTACTGGTCCTTCACAGGACCCGCTCCTCTGTAGGTACTGGTCCTCCATATGACAGGCTCCTCCGTAGGTACTGGTCCTTCACATGACCCGCTCCTCCTACACAGGTACTGGTCTTCCATAGGACCCGCTCCCTCTCTAGGTACTTGGTCCTTCACATGACCCGCTCCTCCATAGGTACTGGTCCTCCACATGACCCGCTCCTCTGTAGGTAATGGTCTTCCATAGGACCCGCTCTCTGTAGGTACTGGTCCTCCACATGACCCGCTCCTCCGTAGGTACTGGTCCTCCACATGACCCGCTCCTCTGTAGGTACTGGTCTGCAATAGGACCCGCTCCTCGTAGGTACTGGTCCTCCACATGACCCGCTCCTCTGTAGGTACTGGTCTGCAATAGGACCTGCTCCTCCGTAGGTACTGGTCCTCCATAGGACCCACTCCTCCGTAGGTACTGGTCCTTCACATGACCCGCTCCTCCGTAGGTACTGGTCTGCAATAGGACCCGCTCCTCCGTAGGTACTGGTCCTCCACATGACCCGCTCCTCCGTAGGTACTGGTCCTCCACATGACCCGCTCCTCTGTAGGTACTGGTCTGCAATAGGACCCGCTCCTCCGTAGGTACTGGTCCTCCACATGACCCGCTCCTCTGTAGGTACTGGTCTGCAATAGGACCTGCTCCTCCGTAGGTACTGGTCCTCCATAGGACCCACTCCTCCGTAGGTACTGGTCCTTCACATGACCCGCTCCTCCGTAGGTACTGGTCTGCAATAGGACCCGCTCCTAGGTCTGTAGGTACTGGTCCTCACATGACCCGCTCCTCTGTAGGTACTGGTCCTCCATAGGACCCACTCCTCCGTAGGTACTGGTCCTCCACATGACCCGCTCCTCTGTAGGTAATGGTCTTCCATAGGACCCGCTCCTCTGTAGGTACTGGTCCTCCACATGACCCGCTCCTCCGTAGGTACTGGTCCTCCACATGACCCGCTCCTCTGTAGGTACTGGTCTGCAATAGGACCCGCTCCTCTGTAGGTACTGGTCCTCCACATGACCCGCTCCTCTGTAGGTACTGGTCTGCAATAGGACCTGCTCCTCCGTAGGTACTGGTCCTCCATAGGACCCACTCCTCCGTAGGTACTGGTCCTTCACATGACCCGCTCCTCCGTAGGTACTGGTCTGCAATAGGACCCGCTCCTCCGTAGGTACTGGTCCTCCACATGACCCGCTCCTCCGTAGGGTACTGGTCCTCCACATGACCCGCTCCTCTGTAGGTACTGGTCTGCAATAGGACCCGCTCCTCCGTAGGTACTGTCCTCCCACATGACCCGCTCCTCTGTAGGTACTGGTCTGCAATAGGACCTGCTCCTCCGTAGGTACTGGTCCTCCATAGGACCCACTCCTCCGTAGGTACTGGTCCTTCACATGACCCCGCTCCTCCGTAGGTACTGGTCTGCAATAGGACCCGCTCCTCCGTAGGTACTGGTCCTCCACATGACCCGCCTCCTCTGTAGGTACTGGTCCTCCATAGGACCCACTCCTCCGTAGGTACTGGTCCTTCACATGACACGCTCCTCCGTAGGTACTGGTCTGCCAATAGGACCCGCTCCTCTGTAGGTACTGGTCCTCCACATGACCCGCTCCTCCGTAGGTACTGGTCCTCCACATGACCCGCCTCCTCTGTAGGTACTGGTCTGCAATAGGACCCGCTCCTCCGTAGGTACTGCGTCCTTCACATGACCCGCTCCTCCAGTAGGTACTGGTCTGCAATAGGACCCGCTCCTCTGTAGGTACTGGTCCTCCACAGGACCCGCTCCTCTGTAGGTACTGGTCCTTCACAGGACCCGCTCCTCTGTAGGGTACTGGTCCTCCATATGACAGGCTCCTCCGTATGGTACTGGTCCTTCACATGACCCGCTCCTCCACAGGTACTGGTCTTCCATAGGACCCGCTCCTCTCTAGGTACTGGTCCTCTCACATGACCCGCTCCTCCATAGGTACTGGGTCCTCCACATGACCCGCTCCTCTGTAGGTAATGGTCTTCCATAGGACCCGCTCCTCTGTAGGTACTGGTCCTCCACATGACCGCTCCTCCGTAGGTACTGGTCCTCCACATGACCCGCCTCCTCTGTAGGTACTGGTCTGCAATAGACCCGCTCCTCCGTAGGTACTGGTCCTCCACATGACCCGCTCCTCTGTAGGTACTGCGTCTGCAATAGGACCTGCTCCTCCGTAGGTACTGGTCCTCCATAGGACCCACTCCTCCGTAGGGTACTGGTCCTTCACATGACCGCCTCCTCCGTAGGTACTGGTCTGCAATAGGACCCGCTCCTCCGTAGGTACTGGTCCTCACATGACCCGCTCCTCCGTAGGTACTGGTCCTCCACATGACCCGCTCCTCTGTAGGTACTGGACTGCAATAGGACCCGCTCCTCCGTAGGTACTGGTCCTCCACATGACCCGCTCCTCTGTAGGTACTGGTCTGCAATAGACCTGCTCCTCATTAGGTACTGGTCCTCCATAGGACCCACTCCTCCGTAGGTACTGGTCCTTCACATGACCCGCTCTCCGTAGGTACTGGTCTGCAGTAGGACCCGCTCCTCCGTAGGTACTGGTCCTCCACATGACCCGCTCCTCTGTAGGTACTGGTCCTCCATAGGACCCACTCCTCCGTAGGTACTGGTCCTTCACATGACCCGCTCCTCCGTAGGTACTGGTCTGCAATAGGACCGCTCCTCCATAGGTACTGGTCCTCCACATGACCCGCTCCTCTGTAGGTACTGGTCTGCAATAGGACCCGCTCCTCCGTAGGTACTGGTCATTCACATGACCCCGCTCCTCCGTAGGTACTGGTCTGCAATAGGACCCGCTCCTCTGTAGGTATGGTCCTCCACAGGACCCGCTCCTCTGTAGGTACTGGTCCTTCACAGGACCCGCTCCTCTGTAGGTACTGGTCCTCCATAGGACCCGCTCTCTGTAGGTACTGGTCCTTCACATGACCCGCTCCTCTGTAGGTACTGGTCCTTGACATGACCCCCCTCCTCCGTAGGTACTGGTCCTCCAGATGATCCGCTCCTCTGTAGGTACTGGTCTGCAATAGGACCCGCTCCTCCGTAGGTACTGGTCCTCCACATGACCCGCTCCTCTGTAGGTACTGGTCCTTGACATGACCCCCTCCTCCGTAGGTACTGGTCCTCCACATGATCCGCTCCTCTGTAGGTACTGGTCTGCAATAGGACCCGCTCCTCCGTAGGTACTGGTCCTCCACATGACCCGCTCCTCTGTAGGTACTGGTCTTACATTGCCAACATTGCCAAACACAGCCACGGCTTCCATCCAAGATGCGTAGCAGTAGGTCGTCCTGTCCTGTCGTGTCCCTGTATATATCGTTTATTTTTCGTTTTTTACATATTTTCTCCACATATCTCTTTGAAAACATTTTGCTAAACCCTAAGCTTCCAAATACTCTCCTGCAACCCGACTCACCCAATGTAGCTATTTTTCCTAAATATTTATATTTACTTCGGGACCCCTCAACTGAAGCTAGCCAGCTAACCAGCGGGTATGCTAGCGGTCTCCAGCTAACCGGTCATCAGCTAACCTGTAGTCGGAAAGCTCTCGCCTGTTCGTACAACGCGACTTAACCAGAGCACAAGGGACCTATTTATTTTTCATCCCCGGATTCCCCACGGCAAACGGAACATCTTTCCAGCTGGATTTTTCAGCAACTAGCTATCTAGCTAAACCGCAACCTCGGATTACTCCTGGCTAGCGTTTCCACCCACTTAGCTTGAAGCTAGCCCGGACCGTAGCACCTGTGCTACCACCGTAGCATACGGTGCTACAATCCCCGGGCCCACGAGCCGGTCTACCGATGTCATCGCATGAAGAGGAATAACAGAACTCACCCCATCGCGACGTCCCCCAAAGGCTAACTCTCTAGCCCTCGCTATCTCCCTGCTTGCTAATTCGGCATGCTAACTGCTAGCTTGTCCCGCTCCGGCCCGCTAACTGCTACCTTGTCTAGCCCGGGCCTACAAACTGTTAGCTTGTTAGCACAGGCCTGCTAACCGCCTGAATCGCCGCGTCTCAAACGCTCACCGGACCCATATTTACTTTCTATCTCTTTTGACTTTTAATTTGTTTATACCTTCCGGAAACCTGCCTCTCCCAATGTGATACGGAATCGCTATTATTTTTTATTTATTTTTAGAACACACTCAAGAACCTCCAGAAGCTAACCAGCTAACTAGCTACAAGCTATTTAGTCATTGTTAGTTTTTTTTTACCTGGATAACACTCGCCAGGCCAGCTTCCCTGCCCCATCCACCGCTGCCCCCTGGACACTGATCTCTTGGCTACATAGCTGATGCACGCTGGACTGTCCATTTAATCACGGTACTCCATTCTGCTTGTTTGTTCTATCTGTTGGCCCCGTTGCCTAGTCTACGCCATTTTACCTTGCTGTTGTTGTGCTAGCTGATTAGCTGTTGTCTCACCTACTGTTTTAGCTAGCTCTCCCAATTCAACACCTGTGATTACTGTATGCCTCGCTGTATGTCTCTCTCAAATGTCAATATGCCTTGTATACTGTTGTTCAGGTTAGTTATCATTGTTTTAGTTCACAATGGAGCCCCTAGTTCCACTCTTCACGCCCCTGATAACTCCTTTGTTCCCACCTCCCACACATGCGGTGACCTCACCCATTACTACCAGCATGTCCAGAGATACAACCTCCCTCATCATCACCCAGTGCCTGGGCTTACCTCCGCTGTACCCGCCACCCCACCATACCCCTGTCTGCTCATTATGCCCTGAATATATTCTACCATGCCCAGAAACCTGCTCCTCTTATTCTCTGTCCCCAACGCTCTAGGCGACCAGTTTTGATAGCCCTTTAGCCGCACCCTCATACTACTCCTTCTCTGTTCCGCGGGTGATGTGGAGGTAAACCCAGGCCCTGCATGTCCCCAGGCACCCTCATTGTTGACTTCTGTGATCGAAAAAGCCTTGGTTTCATGCATGTCAACATCAGAAGCCTCCTCCCTAAGTTTGTTTTACTCACTGCTTTAGCACACTCTGCCTAACCCTGATGTCCTTGCTGTGTCTGAATCCTGGCTCAGGAAGGCCACCAAAAATTCAGAGATTTCCATACCCAACTATAACATCTTCCGTCAAGATAGAACTGCCAAAGGGGGAGGAGTTGCAGTTTACTGCAGAGATAGCCTGCAAAGTAATGTCATACTTTCCAGGTCCATACCCAAACAGTTAGAACTACTAATTTTGAAAATTACTCTCTCCAGAAATAAGTCTCTCACGGTTGCCGCCTGCTACCGACCCCCCTCAGCTCCCAGCTGTGCCCTGGACACCATTTGTGAATTGATCGCCCCCCATCTAGCTTCAGAGTTTGTTCTGTTAGGTGACCTAAACTGGGATATGCTTAACACCTCGCCAGTCCTACAATCTAAGCTAGATGCCCTCAATCTCACACAAATCATCAAGGAACCCACCAGGTACAACCCTAACTCTGTAAACAAGGGCACCCTCATAGACGTCATCCTGACCAACTGGCCCTCCAAATACACCTCCGCTGTCTTCAACCAGGATCTCAGCGATCACTGCCTCATTGCCTGTATCCGCTACGGAGCCGCAGTCAAACGACCACCCCTCATCACTGTCAAACGCTCCCTAAAACACTTCTGTGAGCAGGCCTTTCTAATCGACCTGGCCCGGGTATCCTGGAAGGACATTGACCTCATCCCGTCAGTTGAGGATGCCTGGTCATTCTTTAAAAGTAACTTCCTCACCATTTTAGATAAGCATGCTCCGTTCAAAAAATGCAGAACTAAGAACAGATACAGCCCTTGGTTCACCCCCAGACCTGACTGCCCTCGACCCAGCACAAAAACATCCTGTGGCGGACTGCAATAGCATCGAATAGTCCCCGTGATATGCAACTGTTCAGGGAAATTCCGGAACCAATACACGCAGTCAGTCAGGAAAGCTAAGGCCAGCTTCTTCAGGCAGAAGTTTGCATCCTGTAGCTCCAACTCCAAAAAGTTCTGGGACACTGTGAAGTCCATGGAGAACAAGAGCACCTCCTCCCAGCTGCCCACTGCACTGAGGCTAGGTAACACGGTCACCACTGATAAATCCATGATTATCGAAAACTTCAATAAGCATTTCTCAACGGCTGGCCATGCCTTCCGCCTGGCTACTTCAACCTCGGCCAACAGCTCGCCCCCCCCCGCAGCTCCTCGCCCAAGCCTCTCCAGGTTCTCCTTACCCAAATCCAGATAGCAGATGTTCTGAAAGAGCTGCAAAACCTGGACCCCGTACAAATCAGCTGGGCTTGACAATCTGGACCCTCTATTTCTGAAACTATCTGCCACCATTGTCGCAACCCCTATTACCAGCCTGTTCAACCTCTCTTTCATATCGTCTGAGATCCCCAAGGATTGGAAAGCTGCCGCAGTCATCCCCCTCTTCAAAGGGGGGAGACACCCTGGACCCAAACTGTTACAGACCTATATCCATCCTGCCCTGCCTATCTAAGGTCTTTCGAAAGCCAAGTCAACAAACAGGTCACTGACCATCTCGAATCCCACCGCACCTTCTCCGCTGTGCAATCTGGTTTCCGAGCCGGTCATGGGGGCACCTCAGCCACACTCAAGGTACTCAACGATATCATAACCGCCATCGATAAAAGACAGTACTGTGCAGCCGTCTTCATCGACCTTGCCAAGGCTTCGACTCTGTCAATCACCATATTCTTATCGGCAGACTCAGGAGCCTCGGTTTTTCGGATGACTGCCTTGCCTGGTTCACCAATTACTTTGCAGACAGAGTTCAGTGCGTCAAATCGGAGGGCATGCTGTCTGGTCCTCTGGCAGTCTCTATGGGGGTGCCACAGGGTTCAATTCTCGGGCCGACTCTTTTCTCTGTGTATATCAATGATGTTGCTCTTGCTGCGGGCGATTCCCTGATCCACCTCTACGCAGACGACACCATTCTATATACCTTCGGCCCGTCTTTGGACACTGTGCTATCTAAACCTCCAAAACAAGCTTCAATGCCATACACACTCCTTCCGTGGCCTCCAACTGCTCTTAAACGCTAGTAAAACCAAATGCATGCTTTTCAACCGGTCGCTGCCTGCACCCGCATGCCCGACTAGCCATCAACCACCCTGGATGGTTCCGACCTAGAATATGTGGACGTCTATAAGTACCTAGGTGTCTGGCTAGACTGCAAACTCTCCTTCCAGACTCATATCAAACATCTCCAATCGAAAATCAAATCAAGAGTCGGCTTTCTATTCCGCAACAAAAGCCTCCTTCACTCACTCCGCCAAGCTTACCCTAGTAAACTGACTATCCTACCGATCCTCGACTTCGGCGATGTCATCTACAAAATGGCTTCCAACCTCTACTCAGCAAACTGGATGCAGTCTATCACAGTGCCATCCGTTTCCGTCACTAAAGCACCTTATAACCACCCACCACTGCGACTTGTATGCTCTAGTCGGCTGGCCCTCGCTACATATTCCGTCGCCAGACCCACTGGCTCCAGGTCATCTACAAGTCCAATGCTAGGTAAAGCTCCGCCTTATCTCAGCTCACTGGTCACGATGGCAACACCCATCCGTACACCGCGCTCCAGCAGGTGTATCTCACTGATCATCCTAAAGCCAACACCATCATTTGGCCCGCCTTTCGTTCCAGTACTCCTGCTGCCTGTGACGGAACGAATTGCCAAAAATCGCTGAAGTTGGAGACTTTTATCTCCCTCACCAACTTCAAACATCAGCTATCTGAGCAGCTAACCGATCGCTGCAGCGTACAGTAGTCCTATTGGTAAATAGCCCACCCTTTTCACCTACCTCATCACCCCATCGGTTTTATTATTTATTTACAGTATGCTTTTGCACACCAATATCTCTAACCTGTACATGACCATGCTGATCATTTATCACTCCAGTGTTAATCTGCAAAATTGTAATTATTTGCCTACCTCCTCATTGCCTTTTGCACCACTTGTATATTAGACTCCCCGTTGGTTTCTACTGATGTTATTGACTTGTTAATTGTTTACTCCATGTGTAACTCTGTGTTGTCTGTCACACTGCTATGCTTTATCTTGGCCAGGGTCGAGTTGCAAATGAGAACTTGTTAGCAACTAGCCTACCTGGTTAAATAAAGGTGTTCTCAACTAGCCTACCTGGTTAAATAAAGGTGTTCTCAACTAGCCTACCTGGTTAAATAAAGGTGTTCTCAACTAGCCTACCTGGTTAAATAAAGGTGTTCTCAACTAGCCTACCTGGTTAAATAAAGGTGTTCTCAACTAGCCTACCTGGTTTAAATAAAGGTGTTCTCAACTAGCCTACCTGGTTAAATAAGGTGTTCTCAACTAGCCTACCTGGTTAAATAAAGGTGTTCTCAACTAGCCTACCTGGTTAATAAAAGGTGTTCTCAACTAGCCTACCTGGTAATAAGGTGTTCTCACTAGCCTACCTGGTTACATAAAGGTTGTTCTCAACTAGCCTACCTGGTTTAAATAAAGGTGTTCTCAACTAGCCTACCTGGTTAAATAAAGGTGTTCTCAACTAGCCTACCTGGTTAAATAAAGGTGTTCTCAACTAGCCTACCTGGTTAAATAAAGGTGTTCTCAACTAGCCTACCTGTTAACTAAGGTGTTCTCAACTAGCCTACCTGGTTAAATAAAGGTGTTCTCAACTAGCCTACCTGGTTAAATAAAGGTGTTCTCAACTAGCCTACCTGGTTAAATAAAGGTGTTCTCAACTAGCCTACCTGGTTACATAAAGGTGTTCTCAACTAGCCTACCTGGTTACATAAAGGTGTTCTCAACTAGCCTACCTGGTTAAATAAAGGTGTTCTCAACTAGCCTACCTGGTTAAATAAAGGTGTTCTCAACTAGCCTACCTGGTTAAATAAGGTGTTCTCAACTAGCCTACCTGGTTACATAAAGGTGTTCTCAACTAGCCTACCTGGTTAAATAAAGGTGTTCTCAACTAGCCTACCTGGTTAAATAAAGGTGTTCTCAACTAGCCTACCTGGTTAAATAAAGGTGTTCTCAACTAGCCTACCTGGTTAAATAAAGGTGTTCTCAACTAGCTGCCTGGTTACATAAAGGTGAAATAAAAAATAAAAAAACGTTTACTGCAGTGGGCTAAATCAGGGCCACACAGAGTGTTCTTGATAGTCTTAAATAAATCTACTTTGAAACAAAAGTAGACATTTGACACAGAAACACGGGATTTTAGGCACATTTTTTGAAGTAATGTTTATTAATGATGAAATGATCCAAACTATTCTGCCGTCTCTGGACACAGCACGATGTACTTGTTGTTATACTTCCTGGCAGATGAAACAATAACAATTTAAATCCAAACAGCCAGCTAGCTATAAGCCAAAATATAGACTTTCATCCCAATTCTTCAACTCTGAGAGTCAAGACCACGAGATGTAAGTGATCAACCCCCAGAGGAGTCAAACCCCCCAAATGGATTTTAAATAATGACACAAAAAACACAGAAAAAATTAAAAATGAATTAACACATTTACAGAGCTCTCGTGCCTAGAAGACCCTCACGGTGGCGGATACGGCAACCAAGGGAAAGTGGGTCCTTTTGAAAAAATAAAATGGCTGCCAGTCATTGGTAGTGCTGGAGCATTACCAATCACTTCAATAAATGTTTTCATCTCTTTCCCTTCACAGCCAAGAATTGCTTCCTACTTCAAACACTTCACTAAGGAAGAAGAGGCCAAAGGGTGTTCGAAGCCAAAACTCAGAAAGGTCAGTTCTCTCTCCTTCTTACACAGGCTTCGGTGAATGAGCCACGTGCAACATTTTTTTAAATACATTCGGTCGCGATCACCACTGTGGCGATTTTTAAGCAATTTATGAGTTGTGAGTTGTAAATTGAGTAATACATGAGTACAATTCCCCTCAAATATGGTGCATTTCCTTAATATCAGAACTGTAATCCTGTTTCAAGCAATGTAGGGGCCTATGCTGTTGAGGGGGGAGGCATGGTGAATAGGAATGAGATGATACTATGTGTCTATGGGACTGCTCATTGGGCTCTCAGCATGACAATAAAACACATTCAGTCAAAACACAGACATGAATGGTACCCTCTGTGATTGGCTGAACACTTTCTCTCTCCTTTCTCACACACACACACACACACACACACACAACACACACACACACACACACACACACACCACACACACACACACACACACACACACACACACACACACAGGTAGCTGGGTCCAGGGGCAGGCAGAAGGTCATACACAGGAGGAGACAGGTAGCTGGGTCCAGGGGCAGGCAGAAGGTCATACACAGGAGGAGACAGGTAGCTGGGTCCAGGGGCAGGCAGAAGGTCATACACAGGAGGAGACAGGTAGCTGGGTCCAGGGGCAGGCAGAAGGTCATACACAGGAGTAGGCAGGTAGCTGGGTCCAGGGGCAGGCAGGTCATACACAGGGGGTCCAAAAAGGCAACAGTACTGGCAGGAAAAAGGCTAGTAACGTCGTCCGGGAGATTAGGCATATGTTGATAACAGGAAATCCGAAAAGTACAGGTAGGGAATAGGCAAAAGGCTCCGTTAGTGAGGCAGGCAACACAATCATACACAGGAGTACATTACGGGGAAACCAGAGCGTCATATAACAAACAATACCTCACAAGGATTGGGTGCAAATAACTGAACTAAATAGTGTGTGATAATGACATACAGGTGTGTGAACAGATGATCAGAATTCAGGTGATTGGGATCTGGAGAGTGAGCTGTGTTCAGGGGATCTATGTGTTTGAGAGTGTGAGCTGGAAAGTGGGCTGGAAAATGAGTTGCATTCAGGGGATCTACGTGTTTGAGAGTGTGAGTTGGGAAGCAGACGTTACACTTATTGGTTGAAATCAGGATTCTGCACTGCTTTTAACGGAGGAAAGGTTGCTTCCGCCCCCTCTCATCCCTGCTTGTGTGAATTTAGTTTGAAAACGTCACTTTGCCCTGTGGACCTATTGGCTGTGCCTATGTCCCAAATGTCTCTTTACGGACTCTAGTCAAAAGTAGTGCACTACTGTATATAAGGAATAGGGTGCCATTTGGGACGCATTCATAAGAATCCCTAGCAGGTCGGTATCACAGACAGAGGCAGCCCACCGTAACGTCTGGGGTTATGCATGTAGACACAGATTGTATGTCTCCCTCTGTGTCTCTCCACAGCCAAGCCATGACAAAAGTAGCTACTTGAGTGGAACGATAACGCTTATTTCACGTTCCATGCTCTCCTGCTGCTCAGTCAGGGCGTTACGACGGGAAAGTGAGCCCTGGCTTATCGTAATCTGTACAATGGGCCTGGAGGATTGGAGGGGGGTTAGAGAGGAGAGTCGGATGAGTCACCTGGAGACAAGGCTTCTTTCGTCATCACTCCTCTCCTAGAAGCAGTGCTAATAGACGGTTTTGCTGTATTGTAGCATGGTTAAACCAGACTGAATGCTGAGCTCAGTGAAACAGTGGGGATCGCACCATTCAGTCTGCTGGTTCAACCAGGCTAACTATATAGTCAGTGATGGTTAACGAAGACACTGTTCAAGAGGGCTCTCTGCTGTATTCTCTTCATGCTGATTAAGGTTAGTGGAGGGGGGATGGATTAGTGGGAGTTCTAATGCCTTAGAATGGGAGATGGGTTACAGTAAGAACTGAATGATTTTCTGTTGGAAATCAAGATGGACAGATTAACAGATTGAGGGCCCCTGATCCTCTGAAATGCTTGACTTGAAGATACTTCTTTCTAGCATTACAATACACAACATTACAATACAAAACCTCAAAGTTGACTCATTAGCACTGTCATAAACAATGTTAAACGTAGCAAACGTTTTGCAACAGAAAAATGGGAATATGTGTTATTTTTGGACCAGTTGAGGTAGTATCTCCCCATTCCAGAACATTTCTCTCCACTGAAAAAAATGCAGTTCTCTCTCTCTCTCTCTCTCTCTCTCTCTCTCTCTCTCTCTCTCTCTCTCTCTCTCTCTCTCTCTCTCTCTCCTCCTCTCTCTCAGAGTACAACCTCTCAGCAGCGGCCATTGCTGTGTTCAGCCTGGCCTTTATGACCCTGGGGTTGCTGTGTGTTGTGTGCTCCTTCGGGAAGGGGAGGGACTACCTGCTGAGGCCTGCTGGGATGTTCTTTGCCTTCGCAGGTCAGACACATCTACTTTGACTGAGATATTCACGTCATACATCAGGCATGACTACAAAGAACATTGTACATGTTTCTGCCTGTCCATCCAGGTTCATCAGCTATTTGTTCATTTGTTCGTTAGTTTGTTAATTAGTTTGTCCTTTCCGTCTCTCCATCCGTCCGTCCGTCTGCCCATCCATCCATCCTCAACCTGTACCCCTTCTCCCTCTAGGTCTCTGCATCATCATCTCTGTTGAGGTGATGCGGAACTCCACCAAGCGGATGATTGACAGCGAGGAGACCGTCTGGGAACAGTACTACTACTCCTGGTCGTTGAATGTGCCTGCACCTCCTTTGTCCTCCTGGTATTCAGTGGTCTCAGCCTGTTGATCATCTCCATGCCCCAGATGCCACGCAACCCCTGGGAGACCTGTATGGACGCAGAACCAGACTCCATGGAGCCCTTAGACTAGTACTAGATCAGATTAGACCTGCCCAGATCAACCCCTGGGAGACCTGTATGGACGCAGAGCCAGACTCCATGGAGCCCTTAGACTAGTAGCAGTAGATCAGATTAGACCTGCCCAGATCAACCCCTGGGAGACCTGTATGGACGCAGAGCCAGACTCCATGGAGCCCTTAGACTAGTAGTAGACTCCATTAGAACAGACCAGACGAGTCTAGACTAGGTGAATCTTCAACAAGGCTGCCAAAACCATACATGTTTTTATAGAATCCAACTGAAGATCAACTAAATTGAGGCTGGTGGTGGGGGCAACAGAGTTAAGGATACAGATGAATGAGTGGGGCACCCCGCCTAAGTAATAGTAGAAGGGGAAACACTGCACTACACTGCTTGGTTTTAAGTGTACAGATAAAGATGTAAGGCAGGGATCTCTGAGCAGTCCTCGAGGGCCACAGATTTTCCTTTCTTTGGTCTTTAAACTGATACATTTCTGTCATTGATTACAGAGAGTGTCCGCTCTCCTGGTCCATATCATCCGTTACTAAGCAACAGACACTGTGGCACTTGAGGACTGCCCTATATAGGGTGCGTTAGTAAATTCACCATGGCAACTTACTTCGAAATTCAGACACTCTGGTTGGAGAGTGCCAGAGTGCAGAATAATTTATGAATTTACGAACTGCCTAAACTCAGTTGTTATGACAGATTTAAGTAAACATTGGCTAAAAAAATGAATTAAATTGTTGCCAGTAACACAGTTACAGTCACTAACCCTCTTGATAACATGGAAACACTCTAGCACTAATAGTAGCTCTGCAAGGGTGAGTAACATGTTCAGAGTGAAGTGTTCTCACATTTGTGTCTGGAAGGAGCTAGCAAGCTAAGCAAGTTTAGCCAGTTGGCTTGGGAGCTTGAAGGCCGATGTAAAGTCAGAATGCTCAGATCATCCCTACACCTCGGCCAGAGTGTCCAGTGTGCACTCTGAAACGCTCAGAGATCGAAACACTCTGAATTTACAAACACTCAAAGCACACTCCGAGTGCACTCTGACACTGTAAAGTGAATTTACAAACACTCAAAGCACACTCCGAGTGCACTCTGACACTCTAAAGTGAATTTACAAACACTCAAAGCACACTCCGAGTGCACTCTGACACTCTAAAGTGAATTTACAAACACTCAAAGCACACTCTGAATGCACTCTGACACTCTAAAGTGAATATACAAACACTCAAACCACACTCCGAGTGCACTCTGACACTCTAAAGTGAATTTACGAACACTCAAACCACACTCCGAGTGCACTCTGACACTCTAAAGTGAATATACAAACACTCAAAGCACACTCCGAGTGCACTCTGACACTCTAAAGTGAATTTACGAACACACCTATAATGTACAGTATTAAAATGTGGCTTTTGCTATAAAATGACCACAGAGACAGAAAGAGCTAAAGAACATGGCAACATAGTGAGCTGCTACTCTGTGTAATTTAATATAGTTTGAGCTGTTGTACACTTCTAATATACATTTCCGCTCTAGCGTTCTACATTTTTGCAATGAAATAAGTTAATGCTTTAATGAACGTTGCATTGTAAATGTTCACCCCTCCAGGCAGCTACAAACAATGAGTATTTATTTAACATGTATCAATGGATTAAACCATATTGAAGCTCCAGTGCAATGCCTGTACACAGATCTACTGTATTAGTTAGGGAGCTACACTGCTGCTTGTTGTTTACAGGAGGAAACCTAGAATGTACAGCGTGTATATAGTACTTGTATGTTTTAAACATGGGCCTATGAAGATGATAGATATTATGTTGTTTTGTGTTCAATAGTGGCTTCATCAAACAATCCATTGCAATCTAGCTTGAACACAAAACATTCAAGCCCACCACAGTGATTATTGGACAGATACATTGTCTTCACTGAATGGCAATGTCTCCCATTGTGTACCTCTCCTCATATTGTATTCTCTCTCTCTCTCTCTCTCTCTCTCTCTCCCTCTCTCTCCCTCTCTCCCTCTCCCTCTCCCTCTCCCTCTCCCTCCTCCCTCTCCCTCTCCCTCTCCCTCTCCCTCTCTACTGTCTAATTATCTATCTATCCCCCCCTCTCTTCCCATCTGTTTCACTTAAAGTTCCAAAGCAAAAGATGAAGTGTGAGAATGTTTTCAAGGGGGTTGTGATAAATTCCTTTCTTTCTGTTGACACAGGAACAGTTGTTGCATAATGAATTATCTTCAAAGTATTATAGCCAGCCTGAACAAGTTAAATTGTAGTGATTTTCAGTCAACAAGCGACAGGCATGTTCTGTTTTTGGGGAACACTGTTGTATAGGTACTGATTTCAATAGCTACAAAGCAGTAATGTTCTGTGCTGACAGATTCAAGTACATCTAAACACAAACACCCCTTGTTCTCACCCATCTAAGCACCGAACCCATTGTTTTGTGCTAGGTTCTCTGACAGGTATTAGTATAATATATCTGTGAGCACATAGTCCTAGAGTTATTAAAGAGGCAATCTGGAGTTGAAACAACAACAAAGGAACACCCTGCCACTGATTTGGTAAACAGCTGAGGGATGAGACTCCAGATACAATATGTGACTATTCTCAATGTGTAGACAGAGCTATGGATGCAAGGACTGGCCATCCTTTAGATCAATGATAGTTTTAACCATGTTTTGAGGATATACAGTGTTTGTTTACAATTACATTGTGGAGTAAAGAAAAGCTTATATTTTGGGTTCTGATGTGGTATGACAGTTGAACCCAAGCTAATGAGGCATTTCAATGGGAATTAATCAAAACAATAACGGATGTCGGCTATCACAGATTGCCCTTTAAGCAGAGATATATTTGACATATATAGACCTTTATTCCCTTCTCTCAGCCAGAAACCCCACAGCTTCATCTCTAAACCCACCATGACACGCTTTCACTTCTATTTCATTCAGAAAGCTGTTCTAAATTGAGAGACAAATGTTTTCTAAATGCTCCGTAGACAAGGCGTCTTGGAGGTCATGGCTTCTGTGAGAAGAAGCCGTACTGGATGCAGAACACTGATCGACATCCCAAATGGCACCCAATTCCCTATATAGTGCACTACGTTTGTCCAGAGCCCAATTGGTGGCCATTTGGGAAACAGCACACTGAGCTCACAAATCATTTCTAGCTCTGCTCCCCTCAGAGCCAATGTTCACCGGCAGACAGACAGCTAGCTTAAAGTAGTAGGCTGTGTATCTGTCTGCCTGCAGTGGACCCAGGCAGCAGAACACGCCGCTCTAACTTTTAACCCTCTAGCTGCTGTAGCACCCTATTCCCTTTATAGTGCATTCTATTTGACCAGGGTCCATGGCCAAAAGTAGTCCACTATATAGGGAATAGAGTGCAATTTGGTACGTAGCCTCTGTCTGCAGTGAACCCAGGCAGCAGCACGCATGTCTCTGTACCTTTACAACTAAAAGGGTTCTTTGTTTGTCCCCATAGATAACACTTTTTGGTTCAAGGTAGAACCCTTTGGAGTGAAAGAGGTTTACTAAGAACTTGTTAGTGGTGAAAATGTTCCACATAGAACCTTAGTGGAAAGGTATTAGTGGAAGGGTTCCACTTGGAACCAAAAATAGTTATTTTCAAAGAGTTCTCCTATGGGGACAACGGATGACCCTTTTCTGGTTCTAGGTAGCACCTTATTGTCTTAAAGTGTACCCTGTCAGCCTCCAACACATCATCCCTGTCAGCCTCCAACACATCATCCCTGTCAGCCTCCAACACATCATCCCTGTCAGCCTCCAACACATCATCCCTGTCATACACACAAGGGTTTGGTGTTTTAGAAAATAATGATAAAACCAAGCTTCAGTTCTTCAGGTGTTTATGATCAAACTCCCCCACTTGATTACAACTTAATAAAATAGAGCTTTATAAATGATTAGTGTCATGTGGATTCATTGATGAATGATTCATGTCCTCATAAACACCACAGCACAAATGCATTAAATGCACAGAACCACGTAATCACTTTATTTGTATTTTCCCATGGATAGAGTACGTACCTGTTCCCCATCACAACAGAGAGTACGTACCTGTTCCTCATCACAACAGAGAGTACGTACCTGTTCCCCATCACAACAGAGAGTACGTACCTGTTCCCCATCACAACAGAGAGTACGTACCTGTTCCCCATCACAACAGAGACCGACTGGGACCAGACTGACTGGGACCAGACCGACTGGGACCAGACCGACTGGGACCAGACCGACTGGGACCAGACCGACTGGGACCAGACCGACTGGGACCAGACCAACTGGGACCAGACTGTCATACCAGCCCATGTTTTCCCTCAAGTCCCTCATTATTAGCTTAAAAATGATCATTATGTGACATGTAGACCAGCCCACTGAGCTACAGATGAACCAGTGTAGACCAGCCCACTGAGCTACAGATGAACCAGTGTAGACCAGCCCACTGAGCTACAGAATGAATCAGTGTAGACGCAGCCCACTGAGCTACAGATTAATCAGTGTAAACCAGCCCACTGAGCTACAGATGAACCAGTGTAGACCAGCCCACTGAGCTACAGATGAACCAGTGTAGACCAGCCCACTGAGCTACAGATGAACCAGTGTAGACCAGCCCACTGAGCTACAGATGAATCAGTGTAGACCAGCCCACTGAGCTACAGATGAACCAAGTGTAGACCAGCCCACTGAGCTACAGATGAATCAGTGTAGACCAGCCCACTGAGCTACAGATGAACCAGTGTAGACCAGCCCACTGAGCTACAGATGAACCAGTGTAGACCAGCCCACTGAGCTTACAGATGAAACCAGTGTAGACCAGCCCACTGAGCTACAGATGAACCAGTGTAGACACGCCCCACTGAGCTACAGATGAACCAGTGTAGACCAACCCACTGAGCTACAGATGAACCAGCGTAGACCAGCCCACTGAGCTACAGATGAACCAGTGTAGACCAGCCCACTGAGCTACAGATGAACCAGTGTAGACACGCCCACTGAGCTACAGATGAACCAGTGTAGACCAACCCACTGAGCTACAGATGACCAGCGTAGACCAGCCCACTGAGCTACAGATGAACCAGTGTAGACCAGCCCACTGAGCTACAGATGAACCAGTGTAGACCAGCCCACTGAGCTAGCAGATGAATCAGTGTAGACCAGCCCACTGAGCTACAGATGAACCAGTGTAGACCAGCCCACTGAGCTACAGATGAATCATGTAGACCAGCCCACTGAGCTACAGATGAACCAGTGGTAGACCAGCCCACTGAGCTACAGATGAACCAGTGTAGACCCAGGCCCACTGAGCTACAGATGAACCAGTGTAGACCAGCCCACTGAGCTACATATGAACCAGTGTAGACCAGCCCACTGAGCTACAGATGAACCAGTGTAGACCAGCCCACTGAGCTACAGATGAATCAGTGTAGACCAGCCCACTGAGCTACAGATGAACCAGTGTAGACCAGCCACTGAGCTACAGATGAACCAGTGTAGACCAGCCCGCTGAGCTACAGATGAATCAGTGTAGACCAGCCCACTGAACTACAGATGAACCAGTGTAGACCAGCCCACTGAGCTACAGATGAATCAGTGTAGACCAGCCCACTGAGCTACAGATGAACCAGTGGTAGACCAGCCCACTGAGCTACAGATGAACCAGTGTAGACCAGCCCACTGAGCTACAGATGAACCAGTGTAGACCAGCCCACTGAGCTACAGATGAACCAGTGTAGACCAGCCCACTGAGCTACAGATGAACCAGTGTAGACCAGCCCACTGAGCTACAGATGAACCAGTGTAGACCAGCCCACTGAGCTACAGATGAAACCAGTGTAGACCGCCCACTGAGCTACAGATTGAACCAGTGTAGACCAGCCCACTGAGCTACAGATGAATCAGTGTAGACCAGCCCACTGAGCTACAGATGAACCAGTGTAGACCAGCCCACTGAGCTACAGATGAATCAGTGTAGACCAGCCCACTGAGCTACAGATGAACCAGTGTAGACCAGCCCACTGAGCTACAGATGAACCAGTGTAGACCAGCCCACTGAGCTACAGATGAATCAGTGTAGACCAGGCCCACTGAGCTACAGATGAACCAGTGTAGACCAGCCCACTGGCCTACAGATGAATCAGTGTAGACCAGCCCACTGAGCTACAGATGAATCAGTGTAGACAGCCCACTGAGCTACGATGAATAGTGTAGACCAGCCCCTGAGCTACAGATGAATCAGTGTAGACCAGCCCACTGAGCTACAGATGAATCAGTGTAGACCAGCCCACTGAGCTACAGATGAATCAGTGTAGACCAGCCCAATGAGCTACAGATGAATCAGTGTAGACCAGCCCACTGAGCTACAGATGAACCAGTGTAGACCAGCCCACTGAGCTACAGATGAATCAGTGTAGACCAGCCCACTGAGCTACAGATGATCAAGTGTAGACAGCCCACTGAGCTACAGATGAACCAGTGTAGACCAGCCACTGAGCTACAGATGAATCAGTGTAGACCAGCCCACTGAGCTACAGATGAACCAGTGTCGACCACCCACTGAGCTACAGATAATCAGTGTAGACCAGCCCACTGAGCTACAGATGAACCAGTGTAGACCAGCCCACTGAGCTACAGATGAACCAGTGTAGACCAGCCCACTGAGCTACAGATGAATCAGTGTAGACCAGCCCACTGAGCTACAGATGAACCAGTGTAGACCAGCCCACTGAGCTACAGATGAATCAGTGTGAGACCAGCCCACTGAGCTACAGATGAATCAGTGTAGACCCAGCCCACTGAGCTACAGATGAATCAGTGTAGACCAGCCCACTGAGCTACAGATGAATCAGTGTAGACCAGCCCACTGAGGCTACAGATGAATCAGTGTAGACCAGCCCACTGAGCTACAGATGAATCAGTGTAGACCAGCCCACTGAGCTACAGATGAATCAGTGTAGACCAGCCCACTGAGCTACAGATGAACCAGTGTAGACCAGCCCACTGAGCTACAGATGAATCAGTGTAGACCAGCCCACTGAGCTACAGATGAATCAGTGTAGACAGCCCACTGAGCTACAGATGAATCAGTGTAGACCAGCCCACTGAGCTACAGATGAATCAGTGTAGACCAACCCACTGAGCTACACTGCTTCTTAACACAGCGCCATCCAACCCGGAAGCCAGCCGCACCAATGTGTTGGAGGAAACACCGTGCACCTGGCAACCTTGGATAGCGCGCACTGTGCCCCGGCCCGCCACAGGATTTCCCTACCGGCCCAAACTCTCCCTAACCCATACGATGCTGGGCCCCAATTGTGTGTCGCCCCATGGACCTCCCGGTCGCGGCCGGTTACGACAGAGCCTGCCGAGCTGCCCTTTCTGCATCACAGTGAGCTTCTCAGTAAAATCAGAAGGCCATGTCAGGTAACACACAACTAACTGGCTGAGAGAGACATCAGTGATCTGTAACAGAGATAGACATGATGTAAACTTGTAAAGAGGTTTGGGAGAAGTGGTTCACAGAAAAACCAATTGCCATGAGTGTGATAAGTACTCTGCAGGTCTTTGCAGGTATCAACTGACATGGTTTTGACAGATCCAAAATTGACACCAGAGGCAGTTTGAAGTCTTTAGTGGAAAGACTAGCTTTGACAGAGACTGACTGAGGAGATATGAGAACCTGAACAAGAGATACACATTCGGAGGGACACACGGACGTGCGCACACACACACACACACACACACACACACACACACACACACACACACACCACACACACACACACACACACACACACACACACACACACACACACCACAACCACACACACACACACACAGACACACACACACAGACACACACACGCACACACACACGCACACACACACACACAATACTAGACTTCAGATCTCTTGATGGAGTTAGAGAACAATCAGACAAGATCTGATGTACTGTATTTTTCAATTATTTAGACGTTGGTCCAAAAATATTTTGGGTGATTCATTGAAAACAATTATGTTTGCAAGCTTCACTTTCAGCTGTTTCTGTTTTTATTCAGGAAACACGACAGGTATCAACTAGCTGCGGATTCAAACAATCAAGTTTGAAAACATGGTACAGTACAGTACTCAGTACGGATTTGATAGTCAAGAGAAATCCTATGCCTATGAACGAGTCACATCTCCATTAGAATGACAAACAGTCACATTGAAACCATCAAGTTGTATTCCATATCACATCTCCATTAGAATGACAAACAGTCACATTGAAACCATCAAGTTGTATTCCATATCACATCTCCATTAGAATGACAAACAGTCACATTGAAACCATCAAGTTGTATTCCATATCACATTCTCCATTAGAATGACACAGTCACATTGAAACCATCAAGCAACCTAAAGCTCAAGGTCATTAGCCACAGATAAAATTACGTCAAATCACGTTATCTGTACAGTAGCTTTGATTGGACTGATCATGTCAACATCATACTTTCAAAAGACTTAGCTAGCAAGCTATCAGTCATCATCATTAATCACGTCGACAATCTACTGCAAATCCTTTTTCAATCCTCGTCCAATGAAGAGAATAATGAAGAGAAATTATAGCTCATCGGCCATTGGATGGAAACAGGTAAGTTCAACAATGAGTGGCTAACTGCAGGCATGGATGTGTGGTCCCAAGTCTGGATTTAAGGGTCTCTTTTTCAAGCTTAAAAATGATAAACATTCAACATTTGCCATGCCGTCAATCCAGCATGATTTCTGCTGCCCTCAAAACAACTGTTAACTCGGAACTGGGAAACCTGACTTCAGTGAGTTCAAGACAACTGGGTACTCGGGGAAAAAAACGAGGCTCTCCGACTAGGAAATCGGTTTTGAACTGTCATCCAACTCGGATTTGTATGTCGGGACCCTCGGGCCCCTTTCTAGAGCTACGACCTAAAGATAATGAATCATCATGATTCAACCTTGTTATTTTGAAAGTTCCCAGTTGTCTTGAAAGCACCATAAATCCAGGGAATGACAGACTTTGATGACAAAGTTTGATGACAAAATCTGCCCACGAAGGACAGCCACGCCCCCTTCCTGTTCAGTGAGCACAGCACAAGGAGTGGTGAGGTCCATAAATGTCTTGTATGGCTGCTGCATAAACAATGTCATATGCCGGGGAGATATGTACATTACTAATTACGCCTAATTGATCATCTGTAGATTTTAGCGGTTGCACGTTGACCGTACAGGCTGGTGAGAATAGGTCGTTCCAAGGTCAGTCCAACAGTATCTTAGTTTTCTTTTAGAGTTTGGTTCTCCATTCTTTCCGTGTTTACTCTCCACCATGTTTTGTGTTTGACTGCGTTGGTGGTGTTTTTCGATCAAATTCTATAGACTTACAAGTTGTGTTGAGTTATTATCCAGTTTTGGATGTTGTTGCCCACGAGGAGCAGATCAACATAAAAGTACTATTATTTGGTCAGTTGTAGGGACATGTAGAGACATAAGCTTTTTCACAAGACTTTCTGCACCTCCATCTTCAGTCCCCCATAACATCTCTCCCCAACACACAGTATTGGTCAGTGGTGATTTGGGCTAAATTGGAGCGGGTTGCCAGTAATGAGGTAGTGCTCTTGTTTTGATTGGTAGAGGACTATGACTCGCAGGAAGCCGCATTTTTACCCTCTCCACTGACCTCAGCTCCTCTCCTTCTGGCCATCGGCCTACACTCTGTCTCTGTCTCTGTCTCTGTCTCTCTGTCTCTCTCTCTCTCTCTCTCTGTCTGTCTCTCTCTCTCTCTCTGTTCTCTCTCTCTCTCTCTCTCTCTGTCTCTCTCTGTCTTGTTCTCTTCTCCCTCTCTCTCTCTCTCTCTTCCTCTCTCTCCTCTCTCTCCTCTCTCTCTTCTTCTCTTCTCTCTCTCTCTCTCTCTCTCTCTCTCTCTCCGTCTCTCTCTCTCTCTCTCTCTCTCTTCTCTCTCTCGCCCTCTCTCTCTCTCTCTTCTCTCTCTGTCTCTCTCGCCTCTCTCCCTCTTCTCTCTCTCCTCTCTCTTCTTCTCTCTCTCTCTCTCTCTCTGTCTCTGTCTCTCTCGCCCTCTCTCTCT
>NW_022264591.1:0-26362 GCF_002021735.2 Oncorhynchus kisutch
GGATGGAAGGTAGACTTCCCTCCTGCATGGTAGACGTGCTGCTGCTGGGAAGGATGATGCAGGGTGCCCAGGTCGAAGATCCCCGCTTGCCATGTGGGAACAACACCTCACGGTCCATACGACAGGTACTCTAGGCTGCTGCTGAGTGGGAGGAGAGCAGACCACAGCAGTCAGAGACCCCCAGTGGATGACGTGGAGGAGTATTATAGGGAAGGCAAGAACCTGACCAGCAGCATGGTTGAAGCCATCTTGCCCAGTGCTGCAGAACAGATGCAGCTAGACACTCTGCATCAGGTATGTATACATGTGTATGATATAGTATACAGTATATTGAAACATACTACTGTTGATTCTCAAATTGATTATCTTGCTCTGTTCCTTAGGCTCCAAGGTCAGTGCAGCTTAAGGTGTTTTTGGAGACACTTGGTGTGTCCCAGTCCACTTTGAGTGGTGTCCCACCTCATCTGCATCTTCCTGTGGCTGTCACCTGCTACTGGCTGAGGCACGCCCATCCCCCTCCAGAACTCCCTGTCCTGCAGGCCCTGCTACTAGGATTGGTGTACGGAGAGCTCTGCAGACAGAGGAAGAGCCAAAGAGGTATGGCCCAGAGCATTTACGAGAAAACACACCATTTAGAATTGATAAATATTGAAGTGTGTGAAGTGCAGTCACTGACTCCTCCTTTTGTGTAACAGGGTTTATGGAGGGACCAGTGTTGGAGAGGCTGAGAGGGCTGATTCAGAGAGGTAGAAGGAGCCTAGACCTGGGTGTGGCCCACGCCTACAGCCAGTGGCAGTGCTGCCTGAAAGAAAGCCTTCACCTCAACCAACTGCTGTGCTTCCCTCTAGCCGAGCCTCAGTGTGCCTGGTAAGGTGTCCCTTCCTAAATCAACCCTTGCCCCTAAAGTTATAGCAGTGGGATTCATTCACATTGTATTTTATCCCATCAGAAACAGAGCTAAATCAAACCATCTTTTGTTTCCTGGGTGGCGTCTAGGCTGTACAAGGGCACTCTGGTGCACCAGCTTGTGACCAAACTGAGAGGGGGGTTAACCCCGGATTCTCTCCTGATGGGAGACCTTGGCTCTGGACAGCTGTATAGGGCCATGCTGGGAGCCATACTCAACTCCCATGATTCTCATGAGGCAGCTGTCATCCCATTTGTGTCTGGGCTGCAGAGGGCCACACCTCCATCCTTGACACAGCCACTGGACAATCTGACGGCCAGTCTACACATTCTGGCTCTGGAATATGATGATGATGATGGTGCTGGAGGTGGGAACAAGTCCAAGCCAGAGGATGATATGGGTTGGACTTTGGTCTCAGTGCGGACCAGGCACAAGAGCAAGGACAGATTCAACCGATCTAGGAATCCAGAATTCTCCCGGAAGCAGGGGCGGATCGGCTGGGAATAGGGAGGGACCATTATATAACTGTTTAGATAGAGACGTTCTGCTCAACTCTTTAATATTTTTATTGTTCTTATGTGTACTGTCGTAGCTGAATCAGAATTAGTTAGGTAACATTGATAAATAAGATGTTTTATTTTTTCTCATAATATGCTTCTCTCAGGAAAAGTCACTTGGGGCCCAGAGAGGGGAGAGGTCAGGCTTGTCTTTTACATGTCTGGTAATAGGCAGAATATCAGAAAGGGAGAAGTCAGGGTTGAACATTGTCTTCATGATGAATATATCTGTTAAACCATGTGAAGGGCTCCACTATGTCTGTACTCCAGTCATTCCCTCCTTTTCCCATTGGGGGAGGAGTATGGCAGTGTCTGGAACCATTGTATGTCCCCTCTGATGTTGAAACTTGTCTTTCATAGTATATGACCTAGAGGCTCACTCCTCTCATGGAGCTTATCCAGGGGTGGGTTGTATTTGAGATGGGAGTATCTAGATTTGACAATTGATATATGCCATTGGATGAGGTAATGTTTTGGTAATAGGAAGTACCAAGAACGAGAAGTAGAACCTCGTCTTAGAGAGCAAACTGAACGATAATTTATAGCTAATGCTATCTGGCTATGGGATACTCCTCTTTCAAGTAATAATAATAATACATTGGTGTATGGTTACTATGGTAATGAGTATTCCAGTTATCATTCTCAACAAGGCTTCATGCTGAAATGGCTCATTTGCTGTAGCTATAACCCTCGGTACACATCGGATGCCATCCCAATGGACAGCAGTACATTCCACTGTGCATTATCAGCCATAAGCCTATCAAATTCAAGAATCAGCCAGCATAGTGTCTCTTGCTAATCTGTGTTTTTAAACAGATGATTTAGGTGCCATGTAAGCCTAGATACAATGTAATGTAATGACAAAGCTTTGTATGCTTGTAAGAATGATGCACAAAATGATCACTTCAAATGATTGTGCTGTTTAAGCCGACTGTCACCGTTTGTACTGATGACTGAGTAATGTTTGTACTGATGACTGAGTAATGTTTTTACTGATGACTGAGTAATGTTTGTACTGATGACTGAGTAATGTTTGTACTGATGACTGAGTAATGTTTGTAGTGATGACTGAGTAATGCTTGTACTGATGACTGAGTAATGTTTGTAGTGATGACTGAGTAATGTTTGTAGTGATGAATGAGTAATGTTTGTACTGATGACTGAGTAATGTTTGTAGTGATGACTGAGTAATGTTTGTAGTGATGACTGAGTAATGTTTGAATGGTTTTAGACTAATCGTTTTGGTTTGACTGCTTTACCAATGAAAATGGTTGGCTACTGGCAGTTCAATGCAGTATGAACAAAACAAGCTGAACCACAGTTTAATTGTTTTATAGGCCGATATTCTTGTCACATGTTTTTTGTTTTGTTTATCAGATGATTTATTTTGGGGATGTTATTATCAAGGATACTCATTTGTTATTATTTAGTTTTTGTCACTGAAAACATCACTGATGTGTCCCGAGAAATGTGTAATAAATGTATCATCAGTCATTCTGTTCCAGTTCCTAATATTGTTCTATAGAAACGGTTATTTTACACAAAATGTAGCCGATTTATTGTCCATAGTGTTTCCTGGTTTAGTTAATTTTTAGGTGAGAATATGGAGCATACTATTGGTACCGTACTAACAAGCAATGTCCTTTCTTCATTAGATAATGGTTAATCATTGTCCGATTTCTTATCAGATAACTTTTATACACTGTATGTAAAACTTTTATGTTCCTCATCACATCTAATAGGATCACTTCTTATCAGCATACAGTCATAGTTACTGGTTGGATTGTACTTCCTCTTGATTCAATTGGCTATGCTGTTTTGCCTTTTTAAAGAGTAATGGTAATTCTACAGGGTTGAAGATAGACTGTCATATTGGGTTTATAGCAAAACTCCTCATTATATCCATTGTCCTGGTTCCATGTGTCATACAGTCGGCATACATCTCTCTCTACACATGATGTCTTCAACAATGATCCTCACGGAAAAAAAGATCACAGATCATAATCTGTGATCATTTGTGTTCATGTTTAAATAAATTGAAACTATGAAATTATCCTCAAGGAGGAGATGAAGGAGTTGGCATGCCAAGATCATTGTCATGACATGTGTTTTGCATACAATGAGAGATCAAAGATGGATTTTGGATCTAGATGTTCATACTTTAGTTTTTAGGATCCGCATGTACTGCCTGCTTTAGCTGTAGCTGGATATTAAAATAGAAGAACTACGATCATGTATATCCTACCAACGGGGCATTAACAACTGTAATATCTTATGTTTCACTGAGTCGTGGCTGAACGACGACATGAAGAAAATACAGCTGGCTGGTTTTACGCTTATTCGGCAGGATAGAACAGCAGCCTCTAGAAAGACAAGGGGTGGCAGTCTATGTATTTTTTGTAAACAATAGCTGTTGCACAAAATCTGAGGAAGTCTCCAGGTTTTCTCGCCTGAGGTAGAGTATCTCCAGATAAGTTGTATATTGTATACTGTATATATAAGTTGCTATTTACCAAGATAGTTTTAATCTATATTCTTCCTAGCTGTCTATTCACCACCACAAACTGATGCTGGCACTAAGACCACACTCAATGAGCTGTATACGGCCATAAGCAAACAGGAAAATTCTCATCCAGAAGCGGCGCTCCTAGTGGCCGGAGACTTTAATGCAGGGAAACGCAACTGCACTGTCCGATTTACAGTAGCTATTAAAGTGATTATTGTTTGAGGTTGCGCCCCACATCAAAATATTTTCCCACCGGCACAGATTTCATACATTCACATATAAAGATGAAATGTTCACTTACTTTTTGAAAATCTTCCTCTGATTTGTCTTCCAAAGGGTCCCAGCTTTTTTATATCCCAAAAAGTATGTTTAGTTGGCGCCATCAATTTGAGTAATCCACTCGTTCAACTTGCAGAGAAAGAATCCGAAAATCTACCCCTAAACTTTGGTTAAACAAGTCAAAATATGTTTTTATTTACTCCTCAGACACCCTAAAATGTAATCAAACTATAATATTTAATTAGGAAAATAAGTATGTTCAATAGGAAACGATTTTAGCAGGTGCGCAACTTCGTCATGGCGCACAGAAACACAGGTTTCCCAGACTGTGTCTTCTTACAAAAACGGTTATTTCTTATTTGTTTTTTATGTTACAAGCCTGAAACCTTGAACATAGACTGCTGACACCCCGTGGAAGCCATAGGAATTGCATCCAGGGAGCTATTTTACAATATGACCTTTCTCTTGCATTTCTAAGAGGATGTACTCTCTCAAAAATACATTTTGGTTGGTTTGTCTTTGGATTTTCTCCTACCATATCTATTGTGTTATATTCTCCTACATTACATCTACAAACTTCAGAGTGTTTTCTTTCCAATGGTACCAATTATATGCATATCCTGGCTTCAGGGCCTGAGCTCCAGGCAGTTTACTTTGGGCACGTCATTCAGACAGGAAGTGGAGAAAAAAGGGGCCTATCCCTAAGAAGATTTATCATTGTTGCATTGGATTAGATAAAAAAAGTATCTAAAATGAGAACAACATGTCTAGACTGTGGTTTATCACTCTACTATCTCGGCCTTGAGGCTGCGTGACTATCCGCAGGTGCAAGCAGTTCTCAGCCTGAGAACTAAAGCAGTACATCTCCATTACCCAGTACTTTTCCATCATTACGCATTGCATCTGAGCTCCTAGAGTGTGAGGCTAGAGCTCCTAGAGTGTGAGGCTAGAGCTCCTAGAGTGTGAGGCTAGAGCTCCTAGAGTGTGAGGCTAGAGCTCCTAGAGTGTGAGGCTAGAGCTCCTAGAGTGTGAGGCTAGAGCTCCTAGAGTGTGCGGCTCTCTTTTATTTTCAAGTTTCTACTCCGCTAGCCAGCACCTCGTCTTAATAGGTGTGCGTTTCTTTTTCTTCTAGATCGTTCTGTTAACCAGTAAACAGCACCCTACTGATAAAAAAGATCTTAAACGATGCCGAATGATAATTATTATGATAATTATGACACTGGTCATAGACCCATACAAGATTACTTTGAATATAGCCAAAGGGAGCGTGATAAGATCATTATTTCGGAGTCCCTTTTTGACATGCCGGGAGGTAAGTCTGACCTCTCGAAAGAACTGTTACATTTATCTAAGCGCCAGACGAGAACGCATCTACATATAGTCACTCTTAGTGATTATGTGCGTCAAGGCATTATTCCACGGGGACTCAGGTGGCAAAAAGAACCATCATTGGGACAGCGCACAGATGATTACTGTGAGCGCTGGTGTGCCATCCTGAACAAATGCTCTATTGATTTAATGACATTAATTGTTGACCAGTTGAAGAAGGATTTTATTGAAATGGATAATACGATTAAAGACAAACGCACAGCTCTACAAACAGTTGTTAATGATGGTGGCATATTCAATGCCGGCAGGGTAGCCTAGTGGTTAGAGCGTTGGACTAGTAACCGGAAGGTTGCAAGTTCAAACCCCCGAGCTGACAAGGTACAAAATCTGTCGTACTGCCCCTGAACAGGCAGTTAACCCACTGTTCCTAGGCCGTCATTGAAAATAAGAATTTGTTCTTAAATGATCTTGCCTAGTAAAATAAAGGTAGAAAAAAAATGAACTGATGAAAACTAACCAAGCGCTTCAGGACAAGTTGCCTACAGAAATAAAATAACTTAAAATCACGAAATTCAACCAAGACAAAAAAGACAAGGCCGATGGTAAAGTCTACTTCTGGAGAAACCCTGACAAAAGAGGTCCTGCTCCCCCTCTCCATGACAGACGCAGGAGGGATGCCGCTTACTTCTATCCACCCTTGTCTGATCAACGCTCTACAACCAGCGCCTCATCGGCTTCCAGTGGTAGTTTTTTATTCAACGAGAGACTGGACGGACGGAAGGGCGGAGGAGGCCGCAGGCACGCGCATCGACGAGATGTCGCACCCGACGGGGTAAGAAGAAACGACTATCAGAGGCAGAGACCGTTCAAACGGTCCCAGAACCCACGGGACTGAGTGTCTTTAATTTATCAAGCAGGATATTGAGCCCTGCCCATGTCTCTTTGCTTAATAAAGGGTTATCTTTTGTGCCTACAACTCAGTGCAACGATTTTGATGTTAAGGTAGACATGTTTCAGTTTTTTAGAAACATCCGTTTAAGGGAATATTTTAGCTCCCCTAATTCTGACACTTCTATTGAACCAGTAGGTTGCTCTCCTGCACATACTCCGACTCCTTTTAGAAGCAAGAGTTATTTTATACCTCCAGCCAATCGCAATCACTCTATCGAGACATATTGCAGACTTGTGGAAAATGATGTTGGACTTCTCCGTAAGAATAAACAGGGATCCAAATCTTTCCATAATTTATGGAAATGATAATAATAATGATAAGGGTGGGTCGGTTGTACTCATGGATAGGACAGCTTATGTACATGAGTGTCATAGACAGCTGCTTGACAACACCTTTTCCAAGAAATATGGCTGAGACGCAAAGAAAGTTCAAGGAGAGGGGCTACAAGAATGATCAGATTAATATTGTCATTGAGAAAATTCAAAACAAAACGAGAAATGACCTTTTTCATGGTCAGTCTCGCAAAAAGACGCATTCTTGCGTTCTAACTCGCTATTCAAAGTGTTCTGAACAAATTAAGGGACTTGTTCACAAACATTGGCACATCCTAAAATCCGATGATAGTCTCGGTAATGTGTTTTCGGACCTTCCCTTGTTCGTATTCTCGCGGGGCAGAAATCTCAGAGACCAAAACTCTGATTTACCACCCCAAGATATTCCTGAACAACGTCTATTTGCGCCCCTACTGGATGGAAATTACAAATGTAATGGCTGTGCTCAATGCAATGGCACTTATAAATGTAGATCCTTCAAACACCCACAAACAGGGAAATCGATCCCAATAAAAGGTGTTATTACGTGCTCCACTTGGCAGTTATTTATCTTATAACTTGTCATTGTGGTAAAACATTATGTGGGTAAAACAAAGCGTGAATTAAAAGTACGTATCTCAGAGCATCGTAGCACCATTAGGTGTAAAAACTTTACTTATCCAGTTGCGGCCCACTTCTTGGAGGTAGGCCACTCGATTTCGTCCCTACGTTATATTGGCATCGAACATGACCTTGATAATTTATTGTTAAAACGAGAGGCTGCCTGGATCTTTAATTTAAAGACCCTTGCGCCATTCGGTCTCAACGTAGACTTTGATCTGAAGCCATTCTTGTGATTATTGTGACTTTGCCATTGTAATTGTGTGTAAACTTGTATAGTCAAATTAATCTATGATCAATTCTCTGCTTTTCATCGGCAGGTTTTCTTGTCGTGGTCCTTCCTTCAAGCATAATTAAATAAATAAAATATCATACAAACTATCAACAACAAAAAATACTAAACAAAAACAACCTGCTTTTCTTTAAAAACTCATTCTAATCCGGTCCCTACACAGGCTCAGATTACTCAGATTTGTATTACTTTCATACAGGATTTCTATAGGAATATAGACACTACTGGTCAAAAGTTTTAGAACACCTACTCATTCAACGTTTTTTCCTTATTTTTATTATTTTCTACATTGTATAGTTAAAGTGAAACATCAAAACTATGAACTAACACATATGGAGTCATGTAGTAACCAAAAGTGTTAAACATATCAAAATATATTTGAGATTCTTCTAAGAGACACCCTTTGCCTTGAAGACAGCTTTGCACACTCTTGGCATTCACTCAACCAACTTCATGAGGTCCTCACCTGGAATGCATTTCAATTAACAGGTGTGCCTTCTTAAAAGTTAATTTGTGGAATTTCTTTCCTTCTTAATGTGTTTGAGCCAATCAGTTGTGTTGTGACAAGGTAGGGGTGACATACAGAAGATTGCCCTATTTGGTAAAAGACCCCTAATTTGGCAGCAGCTACTCTTCAAATCAAATCAAATTGTATTTGTCACATGCACCGAATACAACAGGTGTAGACCTTACAGTGAAATGCTTACATACAAGTCCTTAACCAACAATGCAGTTAAGAAAAATACCTAAAAAAGTAAGAAATTAAAGTAACAAATAATTAAAGAGCAGCAGTAAAATAACAATAGCAAGTCAATGTGTAGAGTACAGAGTCAATGTGCGGGGGCACCTGTTAGTCAAGGTAATTCAGGTAATATGTACATGTAGGGAGAGTTATTGAAGCAACTATGCATAAATAATAACAGAGTAGCAGTGTAACCGGTGTGAAATGGCTAGCTAGTTAGCGGGGTGCGAGCTAATAGCATTTCAATTGGTGACGTCACTCACTCGGAGACCTTGAAGTAGTTGTTCCCCTTGCTCTGCAAGGGCCGTAGCTTTTGTGGAGCGATGGGTAACGATGCGTCGTGGATGTCAGTTGTGATGTGTGCAGAGGGTCCCTGGTTCGAGGCGAGGAGAGGGACGGAAGCTATACTGTTACAGCAGCAGCGTAAAAGACGGGGGGGCAATGCAGATAGTCTGGGGTAGCCATTTGATTAGACGTTCAGGAGTCTTATGGCTTTGGGGTAGAAGCTGTTTAGAAGCCTCTTGGACCAAGACTTGGCGCTCCGATACCACTTTCCATGTGATAGCAGAGAGAACAGTCTATGACTAGGGTGGCTGGAGTCTTTGACAATTTTTAGGGCCTTCCTCTGACACCGCCTGGTATAGAGGTTCTGGATGGCAGGAAGCTTGGCCCTGGTGATGTACTGGGCCGTACGCACTACCCTCTGTAGTGCCTTGCGGTAGGTGACCTTTTGAGGATCTGAGGACACATGCCAAATCTTTTCAGTCTCCTGAGGGGGAATAGGTTTTGTCGTGCCCTCTTCACGACTGTCTTGGTGTGCTTGGACCATGTTAGTTTGTTGGTGATGTGGATGCCAAGGAACTCTCAGCCTCCAGTATTTATGCTGCAGTAGTTTGTGTCGGGGGGCTGGGGTCAGTTTGTTATATCTGGAGTACTTCTCCTGTCCTATTCGGTGTCCTGTGTGAATCTAAGTGTGCGTTCTCTAATTCTCTCCTTCTCTCTTTCTTTCTCTCTCTCGGAGGACCTGAGCCCTAGGACCATGCCCCAGGACTACCTGACATGATGACTCCTTGCTGTCCCCAGTCCACCTGGCCATGCTGCTGTTCCAGTTTCAACTGACCTGAGCCCTAGGACCATGCCCCAGGACTACCTGACATGATGACTCCTTGCTGTCCCCAGTCTACCTGGCCATGCTGCTGCTCCAGTTTCAACTTCCACCTGACTGTGCTGCTGCTCTAGTTTCAACTGTTCTGCCTTATTATTATTCGACCATGCTGGTCATTTATGAACATTGAACATCTTGGCCATGTTCTGTTATAATCTCCACCCGGCACAGCCAGAAGAGGACTGGCCACCCCACATAGCCTGGTTCCTCTCTAGGTTTCTTCCTAGGTATTGGCCTTTCTAGGGAGTTTTTCCTAGCCACCGTGCTTCTACACCTGCATTGCTTGCTGTTTGGGGTTTTAGGCTGGGTTTCTGTACAGCACTTTGAGATATCAGCTGATGTACGAAGGGCTATATAAATAAATTTGATTTGATTTGAACTTGAAGTTCTCAACCTGCTCCACTACAGCCCCGTCTTCCTGGGGTCCAGAAAAATCAAGGCAGTTATACAATTTTTAAAACATTACAATACATTCACAAAAGATTTCACAACACATTAAGTGTGTTCCCTCGTGCCCCTACTCCCCTACCACATATCTGCAACACAGAATCCCTAATTGGTAACCTACAAATCGAAAACGAACCCTAACAATGTGACGTAGCCTAATGACGCTTTAGCTGAGGAACACAAACGGTGTCTCTGGCACATTTAATCACTTATGGCATCTTTAGCAAGTGTCCCTTATAATCATTTGCTAACGAAACCTACTGCAATATAGATAACCCGAGGAAATTGCTCTAGCAAACCACTAAAACATATATTTTCTCTGAGACAACTTATTATTATACTTCAAACACTTCCAGCCTACTAATGTGGTTATGTCAAAGGTGGTTTAGTATGGTTTTAGAAACTCTGTTGTTATTTCCAGTCAGTCATGTTTTAAAAAGTAAAGGATTGCATATATATATATATCTACTACAACTCCCAGAATGTATCGGGGCTCTTTAATGCTTTTTGCAGCAGCGGCGAACGTCATACGATCAGAGCCCTTTGCGACATACGGATGTCCTATGTTTTCGGGTAAGTAATAAACTGTTTATTTGACTGTGTTAACCGGGCTGATCAGAACACACCCGATGCTTAAGACTGGGTTTTTGTAAATACGTGAGTTTTATAACGAAGTTAATCTTAATTAGATAGCATATGTCTCTTCATGGCTGACACACCTACCTAACAGTAGCTAGGCACAGCCAGAGTTTGCCAAGTAGGCTACATCAACTCTACGGAGTTGAGCGACGTTTTAGAAACGGATCTCGGTTTTTTTAAATGAAACTCCGTCTCCTTCGATTCGCTATGCAGTCGATACTTCACATTTTTTAAATGATTAAGCCCTTATCGTGTACCTATGTTTGTCCTCTGTTGTTGTGTGCCTTTTTTGTTTGCTGAAATCCATACCTTTTTTAAAAAATAAATAAAACGGTAATCAAATACAACCACATACTGTTTCTCATTGTCGTTGCTCTAAAATGTTAACACGGCGCGCATGTAGCCATTGAATCTCAACGAAACAGTCAGTGGTTGTATTTTATTAATGAGGTACATGGCCAGCTACAGCCAGAGTATTTAGCTAGAAAATTAAGGGATATGGCAGCAAGATTATTAGGTAAAAGTCTGAGGCTACTGTACGCTAGTTCTAATACCGTGTTGATCAAATATTCTGTACGTCTGTCTCTGTCTACAAAGATAAGGTACAGATGACATGGAGAACTACAGTAAGGCGCGAACGGTGGAACAGCCCTGCCCCTGCCCATTCCCTGGCCTCTCCAGCGACACCAATGAGGTTAGAGTGAAGGATGGCAGCAAGATCCGCAACCTCATGCGCTACGCCCTGAGCCGCATGGAGGTCAAGCCCAGAGCGCTGGAAGGCGAGGGGATGCAGCCTAAGAGCGAAGAAGGGGGTAGCACCACCGAAGTCCAGGAAGCACCATGCTCCCAGGCACTGGAAAAGATGCCTAGCCGGCAGATAGTATTCACTGGGATGGGGAAGGGGGTCTCCAAGGCCATCACGTGTGTGGAGATCCTGAAGCGCCGTGTGAAAGGCTTGCACCAGCAGACCAGGCTACTCTTCAGCACTGTCCTGGAGGTGTGGGAACCCCTGGAGCCTGCGGCAGGCCTGGACAGCCTCACCGTCAGTAGGAACATACCTGCTATCTGGGTACTGCTCTCCAGAGACCCCCTGGATGCCAGCCTGCCTGGATACCAGGCTCCAGGGAACTTTGATGCCCTGTGGGCACAGGCTGCCAAGGAGGATGCAGGGGTGGCTGGTGGACAGAGACATGGGGGCAGGAGGAAGAGGGGAGGTGGTGGTGGCAGGGGTAAGGGACCAGGAGGCCCTGTCAGACAGACTGATCGATCCAGAGAGCCAGGAAAAGGCCAGAGTCGTGGTAAGGGGGCGCTGGCAGGGCAGGAATGAGATGTGTTCTGTGTGTGGAAGAGGCCTTTGGACCAACCAGTTATAATCACAAGACAGTCCCCCATCGGCCGATGAGTGCACAAAATATCAACCTTTCCAACTTTTCCGTTATTGTGTTATGACTCACTTTCTGGGAGAGAGGATGTGAGCGAGTGCCTAAGGTCATAGGTCAAGCCTGAGTATTTTCAGACTTTCTTTGTGCTCTTATATTTAAGTTCAATATTTTGTCTCATTTATAAGTAAATAAAGTGTAGCCTGTACATGATTGCACTGGTCATTTTGATGTTTTATGTTTTTATAGAAAATGTATTATAGCTTGTTCTGCAACTACATGCAGAACAATAACACTTTCAAATGAGTGAATGTTATTGCTGGATAAAGGAGTTAATTGAACGTTCTGCTTGAGCTCTTTTGAGAAGTTGAACAACACTGCCACCTTGTGGTGATAATGTAATGATGCCAGAGTTTGAAGGTTTGAGCGGTCTTGAACATAAAGGTATTCTTTCCCTGTAATAACATCAGCTGTCAATCACAGACTTTTCTTTAACCTATACGTCTGATTGTGGAGCTTCATTTTTTCATAATCCACAGGGGAATAACCTACATTGTAAATGTCAAAATATTGAAAAGTTATATTAAAAGTTCCTTCTAGAATAAAACCAGAGCATAGCAATCAGTGAATGTGTGCAGTGGGATCAGAGTGACAGATGTAGGTAACCTCGTCAGTCACTGCCAGCACCTTATCCCTTTATCCTCTTCAGTGGATTCTCTTGAGGGAGCAGCTGCGGTGTGTGGAATGGCCTGGCTGGAACAGACGAGGATTAAGGGGTCTTAACTAGGACCTGACTCCATTACAGGAGGTGTGCTAGTCAGGAGGAGAAATACACCAGGGAGTGGAGACTGGGAAGTGACAGGGAGAAAGGATGAGTGGTGGTGGACGGGCAAGCTCAGGACAGATCCTGGTTCTCTCATGGCTGGTTGTTGTTCCTTCTCTGTCCCAGGTTCGCCACTCTCTGCCAGTCTTGTGGATCATGCCACTGACAGACAACCCAGGGCGGGGAAACCTTACGGCGTCCGTGTTGCCGGCTGTCCAGCTCGCTCTAGACGACCTGAGCAGGCAGCAGACTCCTCTAAGAAACTATGAGATCAATTTTCACGTCATAGATTCAGAGGTAACGTTTGCTGGTGTGTTAGTGGACTGGTGTTTTTGGACCAACAAGCCTCTGTTAGTGGGGTGCACATTGTTTATGTGGAGAACAAGGTTAAAAGTAGTGTATTTTAATGCAAAAAAGGACATGTAAGCTGTTCAGTGCATTTGGAATCATAATGATGATGAATGGAGTGGGACAGTTCACTCTTCGTTTTCTCTTTGTCTTTAGTGTAATATTGCCAAAGGACTTAAAGCCTACTTTGATGCCATATGCTTTGGGCCAAAATACTTAATGATCTTTGGAGGTGTGTGTCCATCAGTCACATCCGTCATTGCTGAATCACTACAGGCGTGGAACCTGGTACAGGTATCTTTTTTACTGTATTGTAGGCACTGAGCAACCATTTTACATCACACTGTATTGTAGGCACTGAGCAACCATTTTACATCACACTGTATTGTAGGCACTGAGCAACCATTTTACATCACACTGTATTGTAGGCACTGAGCAACCATTTTACATCACACTGTATTGTAGGCACTGAGCAACCATTTTACATCACACTGTATTGTAGGCACTGAGCAACCATTTTACATCACACTGTATTGTAGGCACTGAGCAACCATTTTACATCACACTGTATTGTAGGCACTGAGCAACCATTTTACATCACACTGTATTGTAGGCACTGAGCAACCATTTTACATCACACTGTATTGTAGGCACCGAGCAACCATTTTACATCACACTGTATTGTAGGCACTGACCAACCATTTTACATCACACTGTATTGTAGGCACTGAGCAACCATTTTACATCACACTGTATTGTAGGCACTGAGCAACCATTTTACATCACACTGTATTGTAGGCACTGAGCAACCATTTTACATCACACTGTATTGTAGGCACCGAGCAACCCTTTTACATCACACTGTATTGTAGGCACCGAGCAACCATTTTACATCACACTGTATTGTAGGCACTGAGCAACCATTTTACATCACACTGTATTGTAGGCACTGAGCAACCATTTTACATCACACTGTATTGTAGGCACAGAGCAACCATTTTACATCACACTGTATTGTAGGCACCGAGCAACCATTTTACATCACACTGTATTGTAGGCACCGAGCAACCATTTTACATCACACTGTATTGTAGGCACCGAGCAACCATTTTACATCACACTGTATTGTAGGCACCGAGCAACCATTTTACATCACACTGTATTGTAGGCACTGAGCAACCATTTTACATCACACTGTATTGTAGGCACCGAGCAACCATTTTACATCACACTGTATTGTAGGCACCGAGCAACCATTTTACATCACACTGTATTGTAGGCACTGAGCAACCATTTTACATCACACTGTATTGTAGGCACTGAGCAACCATTTTACATCACACTGTATTGTAGGCACCGAGCAACCATTTTACATCACACTGTATTGTAGGCACAGAGCAACCATTTTACATCACACTGTATTGTAGGCACCGAGCAACCATTTTACATCACACTGTATTGTAGGCACCGAGCAACCATTTTACATCACACTGTATTGTAGGCACCGAGCAACCATTTTACATCACACTGTATTGTAGGCACTGAGCAACCATTTTACATCACGTTGTATTGTGTATCACAATAGAGCGTGTTATTTAATAGGTGACATACATGCAAATAACACAATTGGTAGTACTTCAAATACTGATTTAGTGCTCTTCAAGCCTAACAATATTGCACATTCAATATTTCAGCTTTCTTTCACTGCAACAACGCCTGTTTTAGATGATGAGAAAAAATATCCCAACTTCTTCCGAATGGTCACCTCGGACAACACAGTCAATCAGGCTGTTGTGAAGATCCTACAGAACTACAAGTGGAGACGTGTAGGGACGCTGACCCAGGATGTACAGAGGATCTCAGAGGTACCACTGACCGTGGTAACCCTTTCTGTCACATGTCTGTTTGGTGTACAATGTAGCTGTTATCGCCATTTACAAGTAGGGATACAAGGGTATCCGGCATTAGCCTATTGATTAAGACTGCTGACAACTATGCTGTCCTATGTATGAATTGTAAAGTCTATATTGTCCTGTCTTTGAAAGATAAGGAGAGATCTGACTAAACAACTGAGCAAGGCTGATGTTATGGTTGCTGTAACTGAAAGCCTGTCCACTGACCCATGTATCAATGTAAAGAAATTGAAGGTGAGTAATATGCCCAAATCATCTTTACTTACAAAGTTAGAATTTGGCACTGAATTGCATTATTTCTGAAAATTGCAGATGCATCCTCAGCGTGTCAATCTGTTTTGTGTCATGTCCCTTTCTACAGGATATGGATGTAACGATCATTATTGGGTTGTTTGACGAGAATTCAGCCTCCAAAGTCTTTTGCTGTGTGAGTACATAACCAGAAAACCTACATTAAAATATGATGCGATGCAACACAATGCCATCATTAATGATTAGCACTTGTTTGAGACAAAGATTAATAGCAGTTTAACAGCGCATTCAATCATACAATTACTTTTGAATTATCGTTATGATAACCATTTGTGTTTGTAATTACCATATAACCTTTGTCTTCTAGGCTTACAGCCTGAACATGTTTGGCGGGAGGTATCAGTGGATCCTCCCTGGCGGTTACCAGGGGAGCTGGTGGGAGGAGGCCAACTCCTCCAACTGTGCTTCAAACAACCTGCTGACCGCAATGGAAGGCTACATCACTGTGGACTTCACACACCTCAGTAACAGACAGATAAAAGGCATCTCAGGAAGGGTAGGTACTGAGGTTTTCAGCAAAGGGACAGCATATTCTGTCGATACTGTACCATGCTCTCTCCAATGGATAACGTGTGTTTATAACAAAACGTGGACGTAATGTTGAAAACTTCAAACAGTATATTTGCAGTGTAGCAACGGTAATGCAAGACCATTAAGAGAAGTCAAACAAACACCTTTGTGTTTCTGTTTAGACCCCAGAAGAGTATGACGAGACTTACAACAGAGAGCTGCTGCAGAGAGGGTTGGTTGCCAGCAAGTTCCATGGGTTTGCCTATGATGGAGTTTGGGTGATGGTGAAAGCATTGACCAGGGTCATTGAGTCTGTTCGTCACAGAGAGAGATATGACATCCACCGGAACTTCACAGTCAGCAGCAAGGAGATTGGACAAATGGTCCTGGATTCCATGAAGGAGATTTGCTTTGAGGGTGTAACTGTAAGTTAGCATGACTGTTGTGTTAACATTCCATTTTAGATGGATCGTTGCTCCAAAAGACTAAAGATAAGATGTGCTTTACAAATATTCTTGTCAAATTGACTTTCTTTTCCTCTTCTTCTTTTTAGGGTCAAGTTATGTTTAGAAATGGGGAACGCATGGGAACTATTAAATTAAGCCAATTTCAAGGTAAACATTACATATGTGTATTTCCACGAATTTAGAGAACATTCTTTGTGAAATATTTATCAACTGCATGTGTTTCCACAGAGGGCCGGGAGGTGAAGATAGGCCAGTATAATGCTGAAGCAGAAGAATTAGAACTCAACCACTTAATCAAGTTTCAAGGTAGGTGGCCACACTATTAGGACAAGGCATTGAGACATCTGATGATGACACCTCAAGCACACAAAAAACGTTTGTTTTTGTCACAGTCTTTGCATTCTACTTTTTTGTGCCTTTCATAGGCATGCAGCCGCCTAAAGACCGGGCACACTCCCAGCGGTGGGATGTCAGTGTTCCCCTCTACATCATCTTGTTATCCACCACTGGCCTGGCCATGCTCATGGCACTCTTCTTCCTCTTCTTCCACATCAAGCATCACAACCATTGGTAAGATCATTATTCCAAGCATCTTGTATTGGCTTGTTATTGAACTAGATACTTTTTGAGGTAGCTTTCATCGAAACACAAGGTTGTTCTCTCTTTCGTTGTTATCCAGTTTACTTACTCACATGCTCTGCTCAGACAAGGCTACCCGTTGATCTCAATATTTTGTTTTTCCCATAGGGTCATGAAGAAGTCCAGTCCGTCCATGAACTACCTCATTATCCTGGGTACGATGCTGGCCTGTACCTCCGTCTTCCTCTATGGGCTGGATGGATCCCTTGTGACTGACAAAGTGTTTGTTACGCTTTGCCCTGTGAGTACACATGAGTTTAAACGTCTAAGCATTTCAGTGATAAGGAAGGAACCCCTTGTTTCAAGGGATGCACATTGTTTCATTTTTTTCCCTCTTGTCACAGATTCGCACATATATTCTTTCTGTAGGATACACCACAACCTTTGGGGCATTGTTTGCGAAAACTTGGAGGGTCTGGACAATTGTCAAAAATAAGGAGATAATTGAAAAGGTAAACTCAAAGTTCAAAAGATCAAGTTAAAGAAACTCAAAAAGTACAGGCCTCTTAATCGCCATCTCTCCTGTCTAATATTTAATACTCATCCTCTCCCTCTCTGTTCTTTCTTCAGATTATTAAGGATGACCAACTATGGATAATTGTCGGGGGAATGCTGCTAATCGATCTGTGTCTGTTAACCTGCTGGCAGATGGTGGATCCACTCAGACGAACAGTGGAAGAGTTCAGCCAAGAGGTAACACTTCAATTACATTTTCTATTTTAACCTTGGTCTTGCTCTCTTATCTTTTGTTGTGTAGGGGATGCAGACGTTGTTGAAGTTAGCCTTTCAATTTTAACTGCCTTTTTGATTACCTTGTTTATGTGAATTACTCTGGTCTGGAGTCGACCGTGTGATGGTAGTGAATGGCTCTGGTCTGGAGTCGACCGTGTGATGGTAGTGCATGGCTCTGGTCTGGAGTCGACCGTGTGGTGGTAGTGAATTACTCTGGTCTGGAGTCGACCGTGTGGTGGTAGTGCATGGCTCTGGTCTGGAGTCGACCGTGTGGTGGTAGTGAATTACTCTGGTCTGGAGTCGACCGTGTGGCGGTAGTGAATGGCTCTGGTCTGGAGTCGACCGTGTGGCGGTAGTGAATGGCTCTGGTCTGGAGTCGACCGTGTGGCGGTAGTGAATGGCTCTGGTCTGGAGTCGACCGTGTGGCGGTAGTGAATGGCTCTGGTCTGGAGTCGACCGTGTGGCGGTAGTGAATGGCTCTGGTCTGGAGTCGACCGTGTGGCGGTAGTGAATGGCTCTGGTCTGGAGTCGATCGTGTGGCGGTAGTGAATGGCTCTGGTCTGGAGTCGACCGTGTGGCGGTAGTGAATGGCTCTGGTCTGGAGTCGACCGTGTGGCGGTAGTGAATGGCTCTGGTCTGGAGTCGACCGTGTGGCGGTAGTGAATGGCTCTGGTCTGGAGTCGACCGTGTGGCGGTAGTGAATGGCTCTGGTCTGGAGTCGACCGTGTGGCGGTAGTGAATGGCTCTGGTCTGGAGTCGACCGTGTGGCGGTAGTGAATGGCTCTGGTCTGGAGTCGACCGTGTGGCGGTAGTGAATGGCTCTGGTCTGGAGTCGACCGTGTGGCGGTAGTGAATGGCTCTGGTCTGGAGTCGACCGTGTGGCGGTAGTGAATGGCTCTGGTCTGGAGTCGACCGTGTGGCGGTAGTGAATGGCTCTGGTCTGGAGTCGACCGTGTGGCGGTAGTGAATGGCTCTGGTCTGGAGTCGACCGTGTGGCGGTAGTGAATGGCTCTGGTCTGGAGTCGACCGTGTGGCGGTGGTGAATGGCTCTGGTCTGGAGTCGACCGTGTGGCGGTGGTGAATGGCTCTGGTCTGGAGTCGACCGTGTGGCGGTGGTGAATGGCTCTGGTCTGGAGTCGACCGTGTGGCGGTGGTGAATGGCTCTGGTCTGGAGTCGACCGTGTGGCGGTGGTGAATGGCTCTGGTCTGGAGTCGACCGTGTGGTAGAGTCATAGTAAATGTGAACCTCGGAGGGAGATCAAAAATATTCAAGTAGTCTTTCCTTTTTGTGGTGTTTCAGACTGCTCCTGGTGGTGAAGATGTTAATACAAGGCACTTCCTGGAGCACTGTGAAAGTACAAACCTGACTAAATGGCTCGCCATTGTATATGGCTACAAAGGGCTTCTAATGGTGAGAGAAATTGCCAGAACCATGTTCAACACCCAGGATCCTTTTCAAACAAAGCTGATAATCTAGTTGATGGTTTTCCATATTTTCTTTAGTTTCTTGGATGTTTCCTGGCCTTGAGAACAAGGCATGCACATATCCATCTCCTCGATGACAGCAAGTACACAAGGCTGAGCATGTACCACGTGACCGTCATGTCTATCATTGGAGCATCAGGGTGCTTCCTGACCCAGTATAACCCTAATGTGCAGCTCTTCATCATGGCTTTGGTGGTGATCTCCTGCTGTACCTGCACTCTGTGTCTGGTGTTCCTGCCCAAGGTGTCACCTGCCTCATCTCTGAAACCTCCTCTTGTATACATGTTGAGCTCTCATCAAATATCTCATTTATCTCAATGTTCTCGTTTTACTTCCGTTTCTCAATGTATATTGTTTACAAATTGGTGTATATGCTAGATGATGTTGGATGTAAACACTCGTCTTGAAAAATATAATTGAATGCTTCTGTCTTGTATCCTAGCTTGTAAAAATCCGAGACAATCCCAACCAAGTGGATCCAACTAGCTGGTTACAATGTGATCTTCACAAGGAGGATTCGGAGACCTCCAGTTCCTCTAGCAGTCTCAATCAGGGCAGATCTCTTGAAAGCCTGCAGACTGAAAACCAGCAGCTCCGGAGGAGAATCACAGAGGTGAGTTCTGACCCCTTGTCTTGAGTCTAAACAATTCACAGAACTTTAACCTTTGTAGGTTGAACCCCCATCTGTTGTGGAGCTAATAATCATTAATGCCATTTCAGATGGTGGAACTTTGGGAATGAACATAGAAATGGTCTTTGCAGATTGGTGACCAGTTGGAGGATGTCGCCATGCAAGTACTAGAGAAAGAGCTGAGTCCTCCCAGTCCACAGGGCCATGAAGTGAGACTGAGAGCCCAGGTGTGCTCTGAGGATGTGCCCAGGATGAACAGGGAACTCTTTGATGACATCAACTCACCTGAACAGTACAGGAAAATATATTACTCTGATACTAAAAGATACATTATGCAATACAAATATTTTCTATACTTTCTATATATACACTGAGTATACAAAACATTATGAACATGTGCTCTTTCCATGACATAGACTAACCAGGTGAATCCATGTGAAAACTATGATCCTTTATTCTATTGTTAAATGGTCCACCACCCAAAGGACATCCAGCCAACTTGAAATAATTGTGGGAAGCATTGGAGTCAACATGGGCCAGGATCCCTGTGGACCACTTCTGACACCTTGTAGAGTTCATGTCCTGATGATTGATGCTGTTCTGAGGGCAAACTCAATATTAAGAAGATGTTCCTAATGTTTTGTACTCTCAGTGTATATTTAACTATATTTTTATAGAAATATCTACTATATATATTTTGAAATGAAACATCCTACACACTTGTTTTCCTTTGCAGCGTCCAACGAAGATGGTCCGTGCAGCTGCCAATTCTTCACCATGCCTACATGCCAGCCATTGGGGGAATGAGTGCCAGCTGTTCCAGCCTTCTGAAAAGTCCCGATGTCCCCAGTGCCCAACAGAGACATATGCCACCATCGCATCGGGTCATGGTCACCGGGCTGTGACTGTATTTCCCTCTACAATGAGTGACAATACACTGGAAAAGTTACAATATTCATTGAACTGCCTCTGGTTCCACTGGCAGCTGGAAGTCAAATGACCTTCCTTTACTTGGACTGCCATCGCATCATTCACATCTGAAGTCATGTTCACATCCAGACAAGTTCTACATACAATGTGGTGCTGACAAAAGTTGTGTGGTAAATTACAATGGCTGCTTTCTTTATGGATTTTTAGTAGATTGATTGCAGTGCAACTCATAGAAGTGGTCTCCTCATGGAAAAACAAAAAATGTTGGCCGTTCCCCCTGTTTCCCAACATGGGAGTATCTTGTATTGCAGCAGGATACTGGCAGTGACTGTATTTGCACTCTTGGTAACTGCTCTGTGCTGTGGTACTGCTCTCTGGTACTGCTCTGTCATGTTGTCACTCTGGGAATTTCCTGGTTTGCTAAAGCCCAGGAATGAACTTTAAACTGTTCCAAGGCAGAAGTTAACCCTTTACAGCAGTCAAATAAATAATTGATTGTCTTTCCAAACATTGCCTGTGTCCTGGAGAAAACAACATCTTGGCTATGTCTAGGCAAATTCAAGTTTGTTATCAGTCTTTCAAAGATGAAGAATAATTGGATGAGAGTATAACCTATAAATGTGCATATTTGTAAAACAATAAATATCTATATAAAAAAAGGGGTCCAACTATTTTGCAAAATCCACTGTTGTGGCCAGACAGTACTTTCTATTTGAACAGGATGTGCTGCGATAACAAATAAGGGAGGAGTGTCTCAATTTGGGGTTTATAAAAAGGTAAATCTATCTCACTGCAGAAAGTGTATTAGGTATCCACAACAACATCCTTGGGAAAAGGATCCTGCCATGTTCTCCATCAGAACCGCATTCATCCTGCCAGCTCTTCTGGCCCTTTTGGTTGTAAATGTGGAATCCTCTTTCAGTGGTGGTAAGTTTCAACAACTATTTTGAAGAAATATCTATAAATACAGTATTATGATGTTATTGTTATGTTGTTCATGTGTTATTATAACGTTTCTCATAGGTGGTGGAGGATCCTACAATTATGACATATCTAAAATGTCTGACCTGAGGAAGCTGTACAACTCCAAGGTGTATGAAGCAGACAGAATGAGGAGACCCCTTGAAGGCATGTCCTTTCAGGTGGGGGTTCTCAGCCACTCAGGAGTCAGGTGAGTAACATCATATTATCTATGAAATGCGTATGATATTTATCAAATAAACCCACAAAAGTCAGTTGTATGTTACTGCATATCTAGCAACATCATGTTTATTAATTAAGAAATGGCCTAAACTACCCGCTATGTCTAATCCTTCGTTGTTGATCCACAGAGTGACTTTGGCTGATGGCTCCCAGTGGCTTGTCCATAAAGGGGATGGATTTGGCATCAGCTCTCAGACTGTAGTGGTGGCTGCACGCCACATGGGTCGAGACTGGAAGGCAAGTATTCAATCAGCTTTCTTTCATAAGCATATTTTATTGAAATGACTCTGTAGTGGCAAATACACAGATTAAAACATTGTTTTTTAAAACTTTTTGCAGAAAGTTGAAACCAAAAACTTTAAAGGGAGTAAGACGGTCTCTGATTTCGTCAAAGCTGGAGGCACTGACTACAGCCTCATCTTTGATAACTGCCATGATGCAGCTGGTCGGATGTGGGAGTGAAACAAGATTTTATTGTTTTGATGAGGCTGCAGCAGTTACTATATTTGAGCTGCAATGCCCATTTCATATTGATGGATTGAGTTAAACAGAAATAAAGTCCAATGCATTGACAGACCGGAAATTCCCATTATTTTCATTCAGTTTCATTTGCATCTCAGAAAAAAAATAATTGTATGTTGTGGTGATGTATTTATCCTGTTCTCATGCAAGGCAATAATTGTATGTTGTGGTGATGTATTTATCCTGTTCTCATGCAAGGCAATAATTGTATGTTGTGGTGATGTATTTATCCTGTTCTCATGCAAGGCAATAATTGTATGTTGTGGTGATGTATTTATCCTGTTCTCATGCAAGGCAATAATTGTCCCCTTTGATAAAGTTTAGAATTGAACTCAAGGAGTGAGCATAAACCTACAGTCACATTTCTGTGACCAAGCCCATGCAGGGCGAAAACTAAACATTGCAACACTTGCGTATCTACGACCATCACACAACACCACGGGCCAAACTCGTACGTCAAGCAGCATCTCTGTGAATGGAGGGCCTTTGTTCCATCAAGATGAAAAGTGACAGGCTGCTCACTGTTTCCACACGGTTGGGCTCAATCAGGGCCCCTCTAAATCAAAGACATGCCAGTCAGTTACAAAGCCTTTCACAAATATCCTCGGCTATCCCCAACTACTGTGGGAAATTCTAAACACTAATGTAGAGACAATGTTTGCACGAGCGATGCAGTCAAAACAAGTGAGGGAGGGAGTGACTCTGATTCCTATGAAAGTACAGAGCTCTCAGATCCTGTTTCAGAGCTGCTCTTCCTCTCCTTGTAAATTCCCTGGTTCTTCCCTTTTTTACGCCTCAGCAGTTCAGCCTCTGTCTGGTTGGACCCTGCTGTCCCTTGTGTACAGCCGAGGGTGTTCTTGCTTCATTGGTATAACAGGTGCTTCCCAAGGTACTGTCCCCAAGATTCAAAACCAAACTGTCACTCCTAGTCTGGCACAAAAGGCTTTGTTTAATTTCTTTTGCCAGTGTCACAACCACCATAGTAAGTTAATGTGGTGTCGGTAGAATACCAGATCCTTCTATATCATCTGGTTTGGGGGATGGTGTTGACCATAGAGTTTTATAGCCTTTCTTCTGAGATCTCAGAAGTGGCGTCTGGGTGTCCATGTCCCTTAGAGCATCTTTGCTAGCTGAGCGGAAGTGTGTCTGTGTCCAGCCGTACACCACACAGTTCAGAAGGCCTTGAGAGGATGAGGTGAAGGCCTGGGATGAGGAAGTAGAAGTTAAGCCATGGACTGAGGTTGCACACGTCTTGGATGTAGGTTTCAGAGCAGCTGGCAGTTTTACCTGTAAGATGTAGAGAATGACGCCCACAACTCCCTCCACTGATTTGGGGTTGTACAGAATCATGGCTGCCAGGAACACTGCTGAAATGAAAAGGTAAATAAGGCAATATATCAGAGAGGAGAATGTGATTTTCAGCTGCTACAAATCATTTAGCAAGCCGGGGGGGCCCTAGGATTCTGAGCTGGGTGAACAGTACTGTAGTTACCTGGGCCCCAACAGAAGAAGAAGACAGAGGGGTAGAGGAGCATGTGTCGGTCCAGAACACGAAGTGACGCCCACTGCCTGTCGCCGAGGAAACCGCTAGAACTCACACAACGTCTGTAAACAGTGCGGGCTTTTCCCATGAGCACCTGGTGTAGACAAAAGACGTGTGAAGCCAAGATACGTTTGAATAAAATAAATGTAAGCTGGTAACCATGGGATAGGCTGACTCACCACAATGCCAACAAAGGTGAGGAGGAACACTGCCAGGAAGACAGCAATACTGTACATGTGTCCCAGGCGGCAAGCTGAGTCCACCTCCATCTTGCTCAAGTCAGTGGACATGAAGAGTGCCTCCGTGTGCATTAGAAGGCACCTAATATGCAGGGAGAGGGACTTTAGTCTAACCATTATGCACCTCAATCAACAAGAGATATGTATAATAAAAAACACATTAACAATGACGATTAAATCATATTAATTGACCAAACATTTAGCACGGGAGTGCTTGATATGAATTCTGATTGCCTTACTAAAACTGCAAACCTTATTGACACACAATTATCTCTATCCCAAAATAAACTCTCTCCATGATAATATTCCTACTTTTGATGCATGCTACAGACCTACTTGTAAGGCTGGCTGAAGTTTGTGTAACAGTGGTCCATGTTTCCTGTTACAAACACTGGCAGCATCAGCAGCACGGGGAGGACACTGGAAGGAGAAATGGGGACAGGACATTTAGCATACATATAATGACATCTACTGAACTTTAAATAGGTCAAGCATATACTAGGCCATCATTGTAAATAAGAATTTGTTCTTAACTGACTTGCCTGGTTAAATAAGGTTAAATAAATACATGTAAATGAAATAGTCTTTCTGTGAAATAATCCATGCTTACCATGACAGGACTGCAGCAATCTTGCTGAAACTTCTCAGTTTGGTGGCGCACTTAAAAAAAACAGAGGCCAGACTTTAACCAAACAGTTGAATATGGGGAATTACAGACAACCAAATGTGTCAGACATCAAAACAATAATTTGTCAGGTAGCACCTACTTGGGCTGGGTATCCATGAAGGCTACTGTAGAATCTGTTATTTAGCCCAGAGTACAGGGTCCATACATAGTTCAATGTGTAGAAGAACGAGGTCATATACAGGATCTGTTAAAAGACAGGGGTTCTCCGTCAGTGGTCACCATGAGTCAACCACATTTACTTCTATTTTAGTGGTGAGAAGCCTGGTATGACGTATCAATGAAATGGTGTTCCCTTTCTGCATATCCATGAAGATTAGATATCTAGGACCATCATTGGTTTTGTTGTGGGGTTATATATCATGTTCCCCTTGGTACAGAATATTCCAGTGCACAAGTACAAGGGAAATGGTCAGCCACATCCAGACTCCTTGTCCCGATCTAACAGAATTGAAGATGCGTCAAATTGGGCTAGATTTGCTGCTCTACTTCATTTGGGCTGGATCTAGATCTGGCCTTGGACATCTATTTCTCAGTGAAACATTACAGTCAATTCTTACTGTAAATGAATGTATATACTGTGTCTGTGTACATACCTGTTCACGATGTGTAGGTTGTGGCAGGTGGCATGGCTATCACAGTCCCGGCTGGGTTGAACAGTACTTGCTCCTACCCAGCCATCTGTACTGCCAGCAGCAAGTCTGTCACACTCAGTAAGAACAATGGCTGGATCTGCAGAGGAGGTGGTATTGGCCATTGTTTTGGAGTCTAAAGCAGTCATGGTTTTGTAGGTAGGTTAATAATATTGTTATTATTAACAAAAAACGATTGGATTTATATAGCGCCTTTCTACCAATTAAGGTAGGGTATAATACATGCTTAATGTGGAAACAATTAAAACCAACTGTAGAGGGGATCATCTGTAGTGTTTGTAACTAACCTCAGGTGTCCTTATAAGGTGTTGGAAAGTTGCATAAACAATTATGGAACCTGAACCGACAATGCTGCAAACAACAACAAGAAAAACACATTGGGAAGAGCTCCTCATTTGACCCGTGTGATCACCAGATTGTACAATTACAAGAGGTTGTAAATGCATGCTTAAATGTGGAAACAATTTGGAACAGCTGCTTACCTCAGCACTGCCATAGTCATCTGGATCCACCTGACTGCAAAGTACACCTTTACAGGGGAAAGGTGTTGGTTAGAAACCAAAACAGTCACTACCTAAACACTACTATCCTATAACACTAC